>NC_041345.1:7759959-7984959 GCF_004354835.1 Perca flavescens | reverse complement strand
TCGGCAAGACCCTCCTGGAACGCAACAAGGAGCTGGAGGACTCCCTACAACAGATGTACATCAACAATGACGAACACGTACAAGAGATAGAGGTATGCTGGCCCCACATATTGTAACTCTGCTAGTGCACGTCTCAGCTAATTATTGTCAAACATGAAGCACTCGGAAGAAAAATAAAAAAACTCAAGTTTCTTTAAATCCTAGTTACCTCAGAAGCATTTGCATTCATATATTCTAATCATCCACGGCCCATTTTAAATACTTTCAGTCATATAGTATGTCATAGTATAGTATGTCATACAAAGTCATAGTATAGTATGTCATACAAAGTCATAGTATAGTATGTCATACAAAGTCACAGTATATTATGTCCTAAAAGTTATTAGTACAGTATGTCATGAAAGGACATGAAAAGTCATAGTACAGTATGTCATAAAAAGTCATAGTATAGTATTTCATTAAAGGACATACTATGGCTTTTAATGACATACTACAGTATATTATTATACTGTAGTATGTCATAAAAAGTCTAAAAAAGTCATAGTATAGTATGTCATAAAAAAATCAAAGTCATAGTATGTCATGAAAAGACAAAGTCAAACTATAGTAAGTTGAAAAAAGTCATAGTAAAGTATTTCGAAAAAAGTAATAAAGTCATGGTACACCTCGCAAAAGGTAATAAAAAAGTCATAGTATAGTATGTTGTCCTAGTATTGATAAAAAAAAAAAAAAAAGTCATGAAAAGTCATGGTATAGTCTGTTGAAAAAAGTGATTAAAAAAAAGTCATAGTATTGTATGTCGAAAAGTGATTAAAAAGTCGTAGTATAGTAGTCCTATCATAGTATTTAAAAAAAATAAAAGTCATGAAAAGTCATAGTATTGTATGTCGAAAAAATCATAGTACAGGATATAATAAAAAACATAAAAAGTCATGGTATAGGATATAAAAAAAAAACCATAAAAAGTCATGGTATAGGATATAAAAAAAACATAAGTCATGGTATAGGATATAAAAAAAAATAAAAAGTCATGGTATAGGATATTAAAAAAAAACATAAAAAGTCATGGTATAGGATATAAAAAAAAAAAACATAAAAAGTCATAGTATAGGATATAAAAAAAAAAAAAAAAGTCATGGTATAGGATATAAAAAAAAACATAAAAAGTCATGGTATAGGATTAAAAAAAAACATAAAAAGTCATGGTATAGGATTAAAAAAAACATAAAAAGTCATGGTATAGGATATAAAAAAAAAAAAAAATAAAAAGTCATGGTATAGGATTAAAAAAAAAAAAAAAGTCATGGTATAGGATATAAAAAAAAAAACATAAAAAGTCATGGTATAGGATTAAAAAAAAACATAAAAAGTCATGGTATAGGATATAAAAAAAAAACATAAAAAGTCATGGTATAGGATATAAAAAAAAAACATAAAGTCATGGTATAGGATATAAAAAAAACATAAAAATTCATGGTATAGTCTGTCGAAAAAAAGTGATACAAAAATATTAGTAAAATAGAAAAACGTCATAGTATAGTATGTCGAAAAAAGTCACAGTATACTATGTTGCAGTAGCAGTTTTTGGCGCGGGCAAACCAGGCAGCCACCCAGGGCAGCATTTTTTCATGACACATGGGGGGGTGGCACGAGAACTTTAAAAAGAAAAGCAGTTTTCTGTTATCTATCATTTCACTGTGTGGTGAATTGGCAAATAAATAAATATACACTATATATTGTATATACAAAATTCTGCTGGGGGGGGGCGCTCGAAGGGGGTCTCACCCTGGGTGTAATTCAATGTAGAACAGCCACTGCTATGTCAAAAAAGTCATAATATTGTATGTTGAAAAAAAAGTGGAAAAAGTCCTAGTATAGTATGAGGGGAATAAAGTCCTAGTATGTTATTTCGAAAAAAAATCATAGTATAGTTAAGGTGACCAGACGTCCCGAAAAATTTGGGACAGTCCCGAAATCCAAGCAGTTGTCCCGAATCCTGCCCTAATTGTCCCGAAAATTAGAGCAAAGTCTCAAAAGCAGACTCTCGAGTATTTTTTTTCTTTTTCTTTTGACTCTCGAGTAGTTCTAGTCTGATAGAACATTAAAAACTTCAGGCTTCCGACTTCAGGCTCCATGCTAGCAGCAAACTACATATAGCCACGTATATAGCCACGCTTTCCAAAAAAAACAATTCTTCATCTTGTTTAACATACAACTTTAATGAAACCTAGATTTTTTTAATGGTATATGTTTGTTTTTTTGACTCAAGTAGTTATAGTCCAATACCAAAAAAAAATATATAGTATGTGGGGAAAAAAGTAAAAAAAGAAAAAGTCATAGCATACTATGTCAAAAATAGTGATTGTATAGTATGTCTAAAAATGACATAATCCAAATATGGTAGGTCATAAAAAGTAATGAAAAAGTCATAGGATAGTATGTCATTATTTTATATCATATGTCATGTGTTTTTTAACTGAATGTATTTTAGCGAACTAGTTTTGCTTCTCTGCTCGCTAGTGTTCTTTATCACACAACATGGTGGCCAGCCATTACAGTTGACTCAATATGTGGTTCGGTTTTATCAATCAAATTGGAATTTCAGTTTTTTCAAACTGAGATACTCCTCAGTGCACCCTCTGGGGTAAAAGTACACCCGGTTGGGAATCAGTGGGTTAGATGAACAACTGTAGATGTATTTAGTTACTTATCATTTTAACCTTAAACTTGTCTCCCTTGCAGTACCTGTCCAAGCAGTTGGAAATGTTGAGGGAGATGAACGAGCAGCATGCAAAGGTGTATGAACAGCTGGATGTCACTGCCCGAGAGCTGGAGATCACCAATGAGAAACTGGTACTGGAGAGCAAGGCCTCGCAGCAGAAAATAGACAGGTGATCATACACTGTCGAAAAATATGCAGACGTGTATAAAGTACTAGAGACCCATACTTGAGTAAAAGTACAAGTGCTCTATCAAAAAAGTGACTTGAGTAGAAGTAGAAGTGCTCTTTAAGCACCACACTTAAGTAGAAGTACTAAAGTATTCAACATTTTTTATACTTAAGTATTGCAAGTAGTTTATTTTAAAATCTACTACTCAAGTACTGAAAGTAAAAGTACAAGTATTGTGTTATTTAGTTATTATTAAAGAAGGCAGTCAAAAGTTTGAATATCATATTGTTTATATTATTTCAAATGTTTAGCCAAAGGAATTAACAAATATACATATATTATATTAAAAATAACAAATATTAAGAAATACTGAAATAAAATGTACAATTATCACACTGTGCAAGTAAAATGAACATCCTCTCCAGCACAGTAACGATTTAAGCCCCCCAAAACCAGCTAGTAACATGTGTGATGTAGCTACAGGAAAGTTAGCAAGCTAGCAACATCCAGATAAACTAGATCAGCTTCACATCACAGGGTCAGACAGACAGATAAACTAACAGCCTCACATCACAGGGTCAGACAGACAGATAAACTAACAGCCTCACTTCACAGGGTCAGACAGACAGATAAACTAACAGCCTCACTTCACAGGGTCAGACAGACAGATAAACTAACAGCCTCACTTCACAGGGTCAAACGGTAAACATTCAGTACTCACTGCAGACTGAAACAACTCAGGAATAGCTTCATCTGCTGCAACAACAGCTAAATAGAAAGAGTACAAACTTGCATCATCTCTGACTTGTGAACGGGCAACAGTAATGAAAAGAAACACGACGCGATCTCTGGGATTTCTTACGTAAATTACGTACGTAACTAACGTAGCTGTAACTACACACTGTAACCTACACAGTCTCCGTAGCGTGAGGAATTCACAACAGTAACGAGTAACGATGCAGCACATAAAACATGTATCGGAGTAAAAGTATTTAATTCATCGAAAATATGTGGAAGTAGGAGGAAAAAAAAATAATACTCCAGTAGAGTACAGATACAGCCTTTTAGTACTTAAGTAGAGTAGTGAAGTAGTTCTACTTCATTACTATCTGAAAATAGGTCTGTAACAAGAACGATACTCCACATTTTTACTGAAGCTAGAACAGTTGTGCGTTTAAAGGCACTCCCCTCCACCAGGGCAACTATAGAGGACTTAACATTTTTGCTCTCTTTAACCATTTCATAATCGGGGATCGAAGTTCTTTACAAATCACATTAGTGGTCTTAATGCCGAAGATCTCAGTGGCTGCCTCTGTTCATTTGAAATATGTCGTAACAGCGGCTCACTGTGGCTTTAGAGGAACGGTATGCTCGCCAAAGAGAGAATTAGGTCTCCGTAATAATGACGCAACGAGCACTGAACAAACATTTGTGGCTTGTGGGTGTGCACAGGTTGACGGGCACCATGGAGACCTTGCAGGGTCAGGTGGACAGCCTGAAAACTCGGGTGGAGGAGCTGCGGACTCTGGAGGAGCTGAGGGTCCGTCGAGAGAAGAAGGAACGGCGCAAGACTGTGCACTCCTTCCCCTGCCTCAAAGAGCTCTGCACCGCGCCAAGGTCACTAACTGTCCCGAGTTTCTTTTTCTAATGTACAGTACAGGCCAAAAGTTTGGACACACCTTCTCATTCTGTGGGTTTCTTTATTTTCACGTCTACTTACATTGTAGATTCTCACTGAAGGCATCAAAACTATGTATGAACACATGTGTAATTATGTACTTAATAAAAAAGTGTGAAATAACTGAAAACATGTCTTATATTTTAGATTCTTCAAAGTAGCCACCTTTTGCTTTTTTTGATAACTCTGCAAACCCTTGGTGTTCTCTCAATGAGCTTCATGAGGTAGTCACCTGAAATGGTTTTCACTTCACAGGTGTGCTTTGTCAGGGTTAATTAGTGGAATTTTTTCCCTTATTAATACAAAAAGCAAAGGGTGGCTACTTTTGAAGAATCTAAAATATAAGACATGTTTTAAGTTATTTCACACTTTTTTGTTAAGTACATGATTCCATATGTGTTCATTCATAGTTTTGATGCCTTCAGTGAGAATCTACAATGTAAATAGTCATGGAAATAAAAAGGAAACACATTGAATGAGAAGGTGTGTCCAAACTTTTGGCCTGTACTGTACAGTACGTGCACATTAGAAGAGAAACACGTTTCTGTCTTAACTGTCAAGTATGCTGTGCAGCGCAAACTGTGAAATCATGATTGGACGACTCAAAAAGCTCCCCGGTATGTGATTGTCATGATTGGATGACAATTGGCTGTCAGTTGGATCATACATCTTGCTATGGTAACACCAAAGCCCCCCCAAATGAAGCCCCATTAGTCGGAACCAGAGCACCTCAATGGCTGCGTCTGTGCCACGAGTCATCACTTTTGGATTTAAAAATGTCACGAAAAAAAAAAAAAAAAAAAAAAAGCTAACAGCTGAATGCATGATCTGCTCATCAAAAACGGATTGCTTGATTTGGGGCTTGACTTGTCTTAACTGGGGACTCGACTTGACATACATACGACTTGGACCATATGACTTGAGAATTACTTGGGACTTTTAAAAAAGATGACTTGGTCACAACACTGGGTTTTATATTGCCTTTTTAAAGAATGCCCAAATTGGTGCCCTAATTGTATGATTGTGCAGTTGTAAAGTATTTAACAAACTGTGCTTAAAGGAATACGCCACCGTTTGTTGAAATAGTGCTTATCACGGTCTACCCTGGCTGTAGATAGGTGGGCCAACGCTTTTTTTTTGTCTCAGTGCAACTAATTAGGTTGTTTTTTTGTCTTTTGTTGGATCACTTTTACTTACAACATGCTAACCGGCAACATAGGATTCCATTCACTATGCTAAGCTAACTAGCGCTGCCGGTGTTGCACCGGACTAAAACAATGCATGCACAAAAAATGCATTGGCCCACCTATCTCCAGCTAGAGGAGACCGTGATAAGCCCTATTTCAACAAACGGTGGCGTATCCCTTTTAAAAATTTCTACACGCTTAATAATGCACCTCGTCTTTCCATCAGGTATGAGGACGGTTTCCTGCTGGCCAACCCGGGCAGCGTGGACCTGGCTGAGAGACAGCCGGTGGATGAGGAGAACGAGCGCCTGAGAGACATCGTCTCGTCCCTGCGCTCAGCCGTGGCCGCCGAGCGCTCCCGGAGGGAGGGCGCCGAGCGCGAGTGCGCCGCGGTGCTGCAGGAGTTTGAGCGCCTGGAACAGCGTCTCTTAGGGGCCGAGGGCTGCCAGCTGCGCGTCCGGGAGCTCGAGGCCGAGCTCCAGGAGATGCAGCAGCTGAGGAAGTCCAGGCTCTGTCTGATCAGGGGCATGGAAGACGGCCTGGAGACGCTGCTCCGCAACGGGCCCGAGACGGACACCCCGGAGGAGGGCGTGGGTCTGGAGGAGGGAGGCGAAGGAGGCGCTGGAGAGGCAGGGGACACGGGGCAGCAGGGAGGCCCGGTGAGGAAAAGCTGCAGCGACACGGCCCTGAACGCCATCTCGGCCCGCGACGCCTCGGGCAGGCGCCAAGGCAGCTACGCCCAGCACGCCAATGGCGTGCGCAAGCGCGGCATGAGCATCCTGCGGGAGGTGGACGAGCAGTACCACGCCCTGCTGGAGAAGTACGAGGAGCTGCTGGGAAAGTGCCGGCGCCACGAGGAGAGCCTGTGCCACGCCGGGGTGCAGACCTCCCGGCCCGTCTCCAGAGACCCCTCCATGAAGGAGTACAGCATGGTCTGCGCGGGGCCTTCGACATCATCGGGTGCCGTTGCCACCCCTCCCACGCCCCCCCAAACTCCCTCCACCCCAGAGGCCCTGGAGGGGATCAGCAGGCAGGTGGAGCAGGTGGATAAACGTCTCAGCCAGAACACGCCGGAGTACAAGGCCCTGTTCAAAGAGATCTTCTCCCGCCTGCAGAAGACCAAGTGCGACATTAAATCCACCAAGAGCAAAAAGAGTAACAAATGAGCAGGAGATACTACACGCACCGGAAACAGTGACCGCACACAATATATTTAATTTACCTCACTGTTTTTGAAGGCTTCTTGTCTTACATTTGACCACCCATGACTTAAAGGAACACGCCGACTTATTGGGACTTCAGCTTATTCACCGTTATCCCCCAGAGTTAGATAAGTCCATACATACCCTTCTCATCTTCTTGCGTGTTGTAACTCTGTCTGACTCCCCCTACCGCTAGCCTAGCGTAGCTCAGATGCTGGAGGTAACCGGTTCCAACTAGCCTGCTGCTCCCAATAAGTGACAAAATAACGCCAACATGTTCCTATTTACATGTTGTGATTTGTATAGTCACAGCTTTTACAAATAAAAGGGTCACATGAGACACAGCCGTCTTCTAACCGTATACATACTGGGAACTATATTCTCAGAAGGCAAAGCACTGCTACTTCTGCTACTTGGGCGGAGTGATTAGCGCGATACCAAGGGGGTAAACGTGCATCTGGAAAGCGTACCTTCAATGGGAAGATTGAAGGTACGCACGAAGTTAGCAACCCATTGACTCCCATTCATGTTGCCGTCACTTTGACAGCGAATAACTTTACATCTGAAGCGTTTAAAGACTCTATTTGTCCATTGTTTATTTCTAAAGAAACACGACAATGTATAAAAGGCTCCATTACCTTGGGCCTCACGTTATGGCTCCGTAGCAGACGCTTTTGTAAAAATAGCCACGCGACTTTCTTTCACATAGTAGAGGAATTACCGTATAGTCAGTCGAAACTCGCAGGCAGTTTCGACTTAGATTAGCTGTTTAAGTTTAATTACTAATGTTAACTAACATTTTAGTTAGCAATAATTATTCTGCACTTATGTTATCTCCTTACATATACCTACGCTATCTGTCTCTGCAAGATTGGGAATGATTGAGATTTGTCTTGGCACAGCTACCAGAAGACTTACAACTTTCACATCTACGTCTTCAAGCTCAGTTGGAGGCTGCGCAGTAACGCTCAGCCATCACCGGAAAAGTGACTTCACTGGTGTCTGTAGAAATATATGGCGTAGCTGTGTCCATTCTTTTACTGTCTGGTCTATGCTCTCTACTCCTCACCACGGGGCTTCTCAGGTGCTGCGAGCAAATCACTCCGCCCAAGTAGCAGAAGTAGCAGTGCTTCGCCTGAGAATATAGTTCCCAGTATGTATACGGTTAGAAGACGGCTGTGTCTCATGTGACCTTGTTATTTGTACACCCTGTGACTATACAAATCACAACATGTAAATAGGAAAATGTTGGCGTTATTTTGTCACTTATTGGGAGCAGTAGGCTAGTTGGAGCCAGTTACCTCCAGGATCAGTGCTAAGCTAGGCTAGCGGAGGGTGAGTCAGACAGTTACAACACGCACGGAGATGGGTCGACGCCTGTAGTCATGGAGTTGGTTGATTAATGATGTATATTGTTAGCAGTGGATGGCTGATTAATCTACAAGTGAAATCTTATATTTCACTACATGGATGGAAGATTGTTGATGAAATGCCTTTTTCTGAGTGACTAATTAGAATGGAGGTTATTGTTTCTGTCCTTTGACAGTCTAGTGCGTGATGTCTTTCTAATTGAGATTTACTAATGCAGAAATAATTTAATTTTTTTTATTTTATTTATAGTGAACAATAATTAAGCCAAATAATTATTTATTTATTTTTTTTTAAAAAGGCAGCCACTGGCTTTGAAACTACTTATGGCATTGAAGCATGTAGCTGTCTAATAAACACTAAGTGCTAAATAAGTTTTAACACAGGAACTGAACTCTCACGCTTTTGACCAGCTTGAGGTCACTTAAAGATCTGAACGTGTAATTTGAATTTGTTGGATGCTACCAAATCCTTCAAGACAGTTGCCAAAGTGTATTGTGCATTAAGTGTTTCATGGTGATTAGTTTACTTAGATTAACAACTTCTAACTTGCGTAGTGAAGGAGATGGCGTCTGGTGGTTTTACAGCATGCAGGGCAATGATCTGTTTCAGGGATTAGTTTGATCACGTCAGACATGACAACAATCGGTTCTACGCTGCTGTGCTACCACGTTGTCAGTTCTTGTAGTAGGCCATTTAAAATGTTTTCTGTTGATTAAAAAAAAAAAATCCACCATGTTCTTTATTCCTGTTTGTGTTCACGGTTGCAACAAATCAAATTATACAGCATGTTGAATAAAACAACAGGACACATGCAGGCTCTGTCTGAACACTTTATTGTGAACACAGGAGATCAGTAATACAAGTAGCATACATTGAGTCAAACCCAAACCCACAGAGAAAAAAAAAAACCATCAGTCCGTGACACGAGCGCTTAATGAAGCTGCAGGAACGGACTTCATTCCCATACTTCTGGAGTGTATATCAAAAAAATAAAATAAAGACTTATGTCTGGGTGGGGCTGATGTCTCTGGTTTTAGAAGTCAATTACAGAAAACTTTTCACCTGACTGATGTTGAGCACATTAGTGCCACTGAGTCAGCGGGAGCAGCATGTGATTGTAAGAGACTGGAGGCACAGTCAGCATTGGAAAATTCTAAACTTGAGTAATACAAGGTGAGCGGTTTAACAGACCTTGGACACGCTGGAAATATGGCCTCGGGGACTCGAGAGGACACCATGTGACAAAGAACCATTACAACCTAAATACCCATCTTTACAGTTCTGATATTTAGACAGCTACAAGTACTGCAAAGAAAAAGATGTAAATAGAGCTAATATGATCGACACCAACACGTAATGGTTTAACAACTTGTCAAACCTGAAATAAAAAAAAAGGTGTTAAAAGTCCTTAGTCCCGACTCCCTGTCCTTGTATTACCTATTGTTTAAAAAAAACAGACTCACATGGTGGCCTGGCAAATATAATCTGAAGGCAAATGGCTTAATTAAGTTGACTTTCTTCCTATGGGTTCTTGTTAAGGCCACATGGCTGCTAACAAACCTGCCAAAATACCCTGATCAGGAGAGCAACAGCCACACCTACAGAGAGGGGTCACAAGGGGTTAGAGGTAATAATGTCCCCCCCGTTCTGTCAGCTGTAGGGTGCTAAATCATTTAAAAAAAGAGGTGGCCTAAATTCCAAATATTTAACCAAGACCCTGGTACAAATAATCGGCTCAGAGGCTTTAGGAGGGCTGTGTCCAGCAATGACCGTACAGTGGCTACGTACATACAGCACTACTGCTACCTGTACAATGCTTTCCAAGGCAGATCGCGGTAATTGTACAAAACAATCTGATAAGTGAAAAGGGGGAAGAAAAGAAAGCGCTAAAGGGCAGTGGGAATCACATAGTTTATCACTTTTCCAAGAGCAGTTAAACGACTAGATTTTTTTTTTACTTATTTTTTTTCCTTTTATAAACAAACCATTACAGTAAAATCTGGATTGTGCACATTGTTTGCTTTCTCCATTTCTAAGATGTAATACTTAACAGAAAAAGGCAGATGCAAACAAATGAAGCGTTAACGTTGGGAGGAATGATGAAGTGATCGGAATTTAGAAAAAGAACGTAAACTGTAAGAGCAGGTTGTCGATGGACGGAGAGAGCAAAAGCTTAAATCAACATGTAATCCAGACAGAAATAATGGAATGACAGCAGGGAAAAGAAAGAGGCAGAAGGCTGAGGAAGAGGTCAATGGAGGATGGCGAGAGGGGGTGGGGGGAAAATCAGTCTTTCCAATCTTTCTTGATAGTGAGGCACCAATCCCAGGAGAGATGATCGTGTTTGTCGTCATCGGTGAACTTGGACTTGATGGTGTAGGTGCCGCGGGTCAGCATCCCTTTGGGCGCCTCCTCCATGGTGGTGAGGAACTCGTATTCCTGGTTCGGTCTGGGGCCGTAGCTGCCGACCATGTAGTCCGACTTGTCAACTGGACGTTAGAGAGAGGCAAAGACAAGGGAGATGGAAGAAGCTTCTTGAGCACATCTTCAATTCCATTTGCAAAAAATACATTCATACAGATTTGACAGCAACAGAAATGCTGCCTGCTTATAAATATGAACCTATTCACTGAGAACAAGTCGGTCCCTCCAGAAAAACGTGATTATGCGATCGCATAATTCAATGTATAATCAGCCAAAGTCCGCATATTTATGCGTGGGCCGGATGTTTTCCAAATAGGCTGCACTTTGGCCGCATAAATTGCCGATTTCCGCGCAAAATATGCGGGGCTTGCTTCATTTCATAACCCCCGCATTTTCGTTGCAAAAAAGTCACATATCTTAGCATAAAGTTGAAAAATGTTGCGTTTACGGACAGATATTTAGAATTAGAATTTAGATTATGGTCGGGTTCGGGTCGGACTCGGTCACATCGGCGCGATAAGGCATTTGTTTTAAAATGGTGCTGCGGCTCCTTTTAAGAGAGCTCTCTCTGTGTGTGTGTGTGTGTGTGTGTGTGTGTGTGTGTGTGTGTGTGTGTGTGTGTGTGTGTGTGTGTGTGTGTGTGTGTGTGTTAAGTGGGCAGAAGACAGATCGAGAAAGAGGAAGCAGTCTCCGCTGGTTTTCTGATCACAGTCGGAAGCGAAGCGATCAGGAAAGGTTAACACATTGAACATTTTAACAGCTGATTAACGTGCGCTTGTTGCCCTGTGTGCGCTGATGCGCTCATCTGTTCACATTTCCGAATGCCTTCCTACAGTTGTTTAACAAAAGCGGGACTTCCACACAAACAAACGTAGCCTACATGTGTCATTAGTATGAGGAAAAAAAAAAATAAGATTTTAACTGTGTCGGGCTCGGACACAAATACCTTAATACTTGTCGGACGCGGGCCGGGCTTGGACAGAAAAATTTGGCCCGATCCGGACTCTAGCAGAAAGTTGAAAAATGTTGTGTTTACTTCACACAAGAGCAGCCATTTTCCCCTGTTGGGAACGTTATGAAGTGATGTAATTACGCGACGTGAACGTCATCGAAAAGCAGGGTGTTGGGGGAAAATCACTTTTTTTTTCTTTTTCATCAAACCGCAGTTTTCGCAAGTTCCCGCAATTTCATCACATAAAATTGCATAAATATCCTGCATATTCCATCGCAGTTTTTAAGAAAACGTGGCGCATAATCATGTATTTTTGCCAGCAACAATCACAAAAAAAAAAAATTTTAAATTCTGGAAGGACTGATAGGTAAAGCATACAATCTCCACAAACCTAAACATACAGTACGACCTGCAGCTTAATCATTCCAACAAGAACATGTAGGGTCTTTTTAAACAAGGCTGTCATTTTGGAAAATATGCTATAAGCTAAGCTAACCGGCTGCAGCTTGATATTTTCTGTACAGACATGAATAGTATCGATCTCGTCATCCAAAGGTCTTATTCTCACAGGACGTTTTTTCAACCTGGACCCTATTTTCCCATGTTTTTATGTCTAAGTGACTGATGGGAACAACAATCTTTGAAACTGGTCCAGTATTAAGCAAGATCGCTGCAGTCTGCAGCTGTGAAACAAGCTACAATGTAAGGCGCAATCGTAAAGCTTGTATTTACCTTCACAAAAGTGCTCGTTTTGCCACTGACAGACTCAGATTAATATTCCAAGTGTCTGACAACATTATGGAAAGGATTTCTAAGGAGGTCGACCTTTCTGTTAAAGAGTAAGATCCTTTTAACATAAAAACATCCGTGAAATTGTGTTCGCTAAACCCACCAGACTTTATGTAAATAAACAGTAATTTTAGCATCGTAAAATACACTTCATTCAAACTCAACAGAAACTAAGTAAAACTATGAAAAGACGTTTTGGGTCCTCTTTCCACTTTTCCAACCATCACAACTTTAGTTTTGGTTGAAATAAACTGCTTTTTTTTTAAATGTAGTCTGGTGGGTTTAGCGCTAGCGACTTCAGAGCTGTTTCTGGTTAAACAAAAAAGGGCTCAAAGAGGTTTTTAAAAAGGTCTATCTGTGAAGGGATCCTTTCTATAATGTTGTCAGACACAGAATATAAATCTGAGTCCGTCTGTGGCAAAACGAGCACTTTTGTGAAGGTAAAGACAAGCTGGACAATTGCCCTATTAACATGACTCTGAAGAAGATGTAACTGTACATCGAAACGTTAGTCACTGTTATGCACCTTAAAAAATTTAAAAACTATAAAGTAAGAAGACATCTGTGTTGCACCGGATTGTTGTGGATTGCAGAAGCGCAGAAAACCTTGTCTTTTTCACTTGAATACATTGTAGCTTGTTTTGCCGCTGCAGACTGCAGTGTTCTCGCCTAATACTGCACCAATGCCAAAGATTGTTGTTCCCATCAGTCACTTAGACACAAAAACATAGGACAATAAAGATCCAGGTTGAAAGAAAAAAAACAACACTGTAGTTACCCTTAAAGTCATAGAAAGAAAGCCAATATGCATATTTCCCAAAAATTTTGAATTATTCTTTTAAGTCAGAGGATGCTGCTTTACATGACATTTCCACTTGAAATCCAATTTAGGAATTGCAGAGGATAAATGAAAAATAACAGGGTCAGCCTTACGTTTTACTCCTTTCCTGAAGGTTTGCTGAGTGTACTTCAGGCCTGACACAATTTCCTTGTTGACCTGCAAAAATAAACATGCAATCACATCCTGCTCAACAGTTCCCCAGAGACAAAACAAAGACAGCTCACACTGCAGCTGCAGTAACATCATCACAACTCCGACAGCCTGAGATAACAAACAGAGAGGAATCCTGGGTTTGACAAAGACCAGACTCACTCACCTTGAAGTTGATCTTTATTCTGTATTCGACTCCCTCCTTCAGCACAAATGGGTTCTTCTTGAAGTTTTCCAGGTCTCCTGGAAGGGAAAGCAGCACAGCATGAAAAGAAAAGTCAAGCAAGAGTGAAGACTGTCCAGATATATACTTCAAGAGCAGTTTGGAACAGCATGAACGCGTCTAAAACATATAAATTAAGTTTAATACACATGTAGGGATTTTATGGTTACGTTTTACTGGAGGAAAAGAAATCCCATTCTCAAAAGCAAAGTTGTATTTGGATTTCTCAACACGCTGTAGTAATGATCCTGGCCACCAGGTGGCACAGTGAGCCAAGCTCCGTTGCTCTGTTGGAGCTCTGTGACCAGGAAATGGCTCATTAACCCACTTACACAGGATTCATGTCATTACTAATGCCATTTGTACACAAGGACGGGAGTGATTACAGTTTATAATTAATGTTACTACGAGCCAATTCTTCCACTGTGTCTGCTGCGAGGACAGACAGCGCCTACATGTGGGCTTCTGTCAATCTTTCACATGGTAAAAGATACATGATCCCATGTTCACTGTAAAAAGCTGCTGTTGGGTTTTGTCCCGATCCCAGCCTCACACAGACCACGTGTGTGTGCGCCACTTACCCAACAGGTCAAGGACTAGAGGGCCCGGGGCCGTTTCACATAACAGAGTCATTCGCGTCACCTGGACGTTGGGGGCACTGGGATCTTTGAGAGGGAGAGAGAGGGGGGAGAGAGAGAGAGAGAGAGAGAGAACAAATACAAAATTAGGATCAATTCAGAGAGACTGTTTTGCTTATGCTTGTCGTTAGAAAAGTTGCTGAGGGGGATCACCAACCTGCAACCACAGCGACGTTGCCCAGCAGTGTCTCCTTGTACTTGCGCAGGCTTTCATCATCCTGGTCCAGCGCCTGGATCTCCTGTAAGCTCTTCTGGGCGGGAGGTTTGTAGTTGACGGAGCTTTCGTCAGACTCGTTGGCTGCTGCGAGCGCGGCCAGCTGCTCTGGTGTAGGCTCCTGCTCTGCCATGGTCTGCTAATAACAGCAAGAGAGTGACAGCAGAGAGGTTAGAGAGCAGTGAAAATAAAGTAACAAGGACTGGCAGCAGGACTCCACACAACAGACCGCTTACCCTTTTACTCTCTACTTTTGCTGTAATGAAATTGGACCTACAACCCCTGGTTAATTGACATCCGGCTGCTGGATGATTGTTACGGATTACTTATCCAGGAGGGAAACCTCACTGAACTTTGACCTTTGTAAAGCAGCAGTTCATGTAGAAAGAAGCGCCACAAATCACATACTTTCTCTTAAAACACTATTTCCTAAATCCGATCTGATCACAAGTGGACCCACTTTTCACCAACCACATATGTCCCAAACATTCTGACAAGGACAAATCAGGAGAATATTTATCTTGTTTGTGACCAGTTTCTGTCTCAGGGACAAACTCTTGCGTGACCTGGCAACACAGATACACAAATGTTAACTAGGAGAACGGCCTAATAAAACTTATTTGGTTAATGCTAAATATGGCTTTTATCGGTGTACATATCTAATGTTTGCAAAAGAAAATAATACATTATGCAAATACATCTTTTCATCCATGCACGCACACAACGATCGCTACACTTTTAAATGAGGCCACTCCCATTTAGGAGACAGGAAGTGTGTACTGTTTCATACCATTGGTACAGGCCCCGGTGCCCGTCAGTAGACAAGCACAAAGACTGTAGGCAGCACTTTTTCATTAGTCATCGCAAGTTTCTAATGTATGTATGATTTATGTGAGAGTAACAACTGACACACACACACACACACACACACACACACACACACACACACACACACACACACACACACACACACACACACACACACACACACACACACACAGTGTATGTACATGTTTATTTGCATATAGAGCGGGGAAGGGAGATCCAATCTGAAGTGGTCACTCAAGACGCATTTGGAGACACATTCCTACATACCTAATTAGAGCTGCCCACTAGTGATCGGACCGCTCTTATAGGATTTTAATACCATGTGAAAATGGGGCCTTACTCTTTGTTTGCCGTTTATTTTCCCTGATATTTTCAGTGTGATTTGCTTAAGTTCGGAGATACTGCCAATAGGTGGAGCATCGCGGAAGTATGAAAATGTTTTAAAACACAGCGACAACTCTTAACCTTGTCACACAGATGGACGAGGTTAAGGATGACGAACCACAGACCACAGATAGCAGGCTCACTTCACGACAAAGGATTTCTCGGTAAAATGAAGTGTTTACAACAAGCTCTGTGTGGATCATCAAGGCCAACATTACCCGGTATCATTATTTTTGGCGAGAGACGAGGCCGTTTTATTGCGTTTTATGCTTAGACCTAACTGTATGTGAGCACACACACACACACACACACAAAAAAAAAACACGACCAGAGACGTGAGCCAGGACACGTGTCCATCTGGCCCGCTCCACAGCGGTGACATACAGCACAGGATGGTGGTCTAAAAGCGGATTATTATCGGAGCTCCAGGCTTCTTCCCTCACTCGTCTCTCCTCCACCACAGACTGCTGGCAGACAACAGAAAAACAGCAGTGCTAAATGGGGCCATCTACACCCAGCTGCACCATCACAGCTGATTAGAAGGGAGGACGCGGATCCTGAGCAGGGAATGGCACGACAACATAGTGAGATCATCTTCATTTTTGTGAGAACATAGGAGGTGCAACAAAACTCAATTGTTGCTCATAAAATGCAGTGGGGGGAAAAAAAAACAAACATCTGGTGCACATATGCCGGGCGCAGCCATACAACGCTGATCAACACCTGCAACAGCCAAGCGGCAGCTGGAGAACGGTGCTCTCGTAACACTTGTTCTGTGTGGTCGGTTCTCCTCTCGTTCTCCCTGCAGTCCACAACAACACACTAATCGGTCTACTGGGGTTTCAGCTGTTTTCATAGCAGCTTGCAAAATGCCAAGTACGTGCTTGTCAATAAAGTTGAGTTCTTATTTCCTGAAACAGGCAGAAATAAGCGGCTATAAATGTGCTATTAGGAGAACTGATACTACTTCGTAATGTCAAACATAGCAGTGGGGTCAGTCAATCTGACTTTTCTTTTTCTGGCCACTGCGAAAACATTCCTCTCAGTCAACAGGCAACTACGCCCACAAACTGCTCATCCTAAATGTTTTGACATTTGCATGTTGAAAGAACCCAACTTCCTGTATTTAAGTATATTCAACTGAGCAGAAACCAGAGCCGTCATACTTTAAAAAGTGGATGCATCTCTCTGAAAAATGTAAAATTATGTTAAGGGGCTGAAACAGCACCAAGTCAAATCAATGTTTGAATGTCGATAATCTGTGTACAGAAAAATCAACTACCCTAAAGTGAAAGAGGAAGACGTGGGTGATAAACTGCTTCTCCATTTAAGTCCAATTAAACTATACTTCTTGTCAGTGTAAATAATCCCTTCGTATTGGCTGGCTCGGTTTTGTTTACGGTTGCAAATCAGTGCTAACGGGTGAGTTAAAAAGGTCCTCATAAAATCAACACAGGCAAGCTAACAAATCAGACAAATGCAAACAGGCTTCAACATGGTGAACCCAGGTGGATCATCTGGGTAAAAGTAAAAGTAATACCCAAAACACAATTTACAATCTGAAGAACCACAGTAAATCACAGACGCTCCCTGCAACACCACAAAAACCGGTGTGTCACTCTGCCTGTCTAATGCTCTTCTGTCTGCCATTTGCAATTGTGTATTAGCCAAGCAGGAACTGAGAACACAGCACCGTTTTTTTTCTCCTTTCCAAATGGGGCCTCTCTGAGCTCCCACTAAAGCACAAATTCCTTTTCTGCCAATAGCAGGTCAGCTGTGTGTTGAGTGTTTCTGGTCGGAGGGAATGAGGGAGAGGAGTCATGTTGCATGGAGGGGGGGAGAGAGAGAGAGAGAGAGAGAGAAAGAGAGACAGGAAAAAGCTGATAACAGTGGTGCTGTCACTTTCTTGAAGTATCGATAGTTTGTTTTTTCTTACTTCCTCTAGTCTCCTGCAGAAAGTTGCACAGTGACTGCAGTGTACCAAACTGTTACAGAGGAGGAAGGGATGGGTTCTTTTAGACATACGTTGGGTAGAGAGCTGCACTATACTTGAGCAACAGCTCACGACAGGTCGCGGTACGCGGTTAGGCCCAACGCGAAATGGCGGGATGGCAGCGTGTGTGCAGATGAACGGCTCCCCCGTGCCGTGGGACCAGCTACCAGTTTGTTAGTCTAACATTTTTTTCTCCGACACGGAGTGATGCTCATAGCGCCAAAGAATTTGAATCGTAGCCGTTGTATATGGCTGCAATCACAGTGTTTAATTTGAGCGAACCGTTTTATAAACACTTAGAGTCCCAAGACATGTAGGAGGCTTCTGCTACATTTAAAGTCTATGGAGGACAAAGATGCAGGACATTTAACACAATGTTTTTTTCAAACTGCATGTCCATTGTGAGACTGGCAATGCTATAGGTGCAATGCTAAAGTGGTGGGCTACTCTTTTAAATGCTAGCACAACTGGATTTAAGAAATCCTCCGCTGTTTTTGACTTCATCGGGGACCCTGATAAAAATCTCTCTCTCTCTCTTCTTCACAGTGGAAGCATGTGGTGTTGGAGAAGAGTTGTGCAGCGTGTTTAATTTTGTTTAAACTATAAGTTTGCCAATTTCCGACTGAAATTTCAAGATTGCAAAGTTATTGTACAGCTGCTAGGGTTTCAACAACATTTGAGAACTTTTGCATCTTTATAGGCTTTTGCAGAAAATTGTTTATATTTCTTAAAAAAATAAAAATAAAAAAAAGAATAACTTTAGCATCAATATCAAATCCAGTGTTTCCTCTGTTGATTTGACCGTTGCGGCCCACCACGGTGTTAGAAATAGGGCTACATTGTTAGAGTGCATGTAGAGAAACGAAAAAGAGACGCTGTCCGGATGATAAGCCAGATGAGATTGTGCGTGTATGTCCTTGAGAACTGTAAGTTGTATAACTTATGTTGTCAGTTCATTTAAGCCTGGTCTTTTATTAGTCTATAGGTCTTGCAAATTTAAATTACGTTAACTGGTGATTTTTGTTGTTTGTTCTTCACCTGCGAGCTAAATTGCACGTGGCCCTTGAGTCGATATAATAGTGATTGCTCACGTTTGTATTTTAGGTTTTAGTCACACTGCATTAAGATAATGTAATTAATAGTGGGAATGCTTAGCCTATATGTCAAGATCAAAGTTGGCCTAGATTGAACTGTATTTTTTGAGTTACTATATATATAGTAACTCAAAAAATACAGTTCAATCACAACTGAAAATATGCGTCATTGTGTGGGTGAATAGAGGTAAATAAATATATTTGTTTGTGTTGCAACAAAGTGTCAGTTCCGTTTCATGTGGGTGTTTATTGTCCGGTTACTATTATAGAAAATATACGATTTCCTATTGAGGACAGAATGGGTAACGGGGACACTGAGTAGTTTGGACGATCAGAAACATAAGAACCAAAATAAATGCAGAAAACTATACTCAAGTTGCAAA
Organism: Perca flavescens; assembly: GCF_004354835.1. Classification (NCBI taxonomy): domain Eukaryota; kingdom Metazoa; phylum Chordata; class Actinopteri; order Perciformes; family Percidae; genus Perca; species Perca flavescens. The sequence goes on along the minus strand of NC_041345.1, from coordinate 7,965,717 downwards.
ACTACATTTTATGAAGCAGTTTTAATGGCATTTTAGGAGTTACAAACATTGTGCTGATTCATGCTGCATATCGGCTACAGTATATCATTGCTTAGTGTGCATTATCCAGTGCAGCTTCCCTGCAGTCTTTCCTTGTCAACTACATAGTTACCATCATATGCAGTAGCCAAGGAGGAAGAAACAGTTTATAAGTTGGTAATGCAATGTCTGCACACAGCCATATCACTCATAGATGCCATCTTAACAGAGTATGAAATTGTTGAATCAACTAATAAAAAAGGCCCATGCACTGCATAAAATGGATTAGTTTACTGACATAATAACCTTCATAATGATGCACATTCTTTCTAGCTAACTCTGCGGGTGTGGCTAACTGGCTACTCACTAATCTGAGAAGAAAAGGCCCTGTCATTGTTCAGCCTGCTGGGAGACAACACACAGGTCATGAGACCGTGCAAACAAACAGTGGACATGCCATTGGACCTCTTCACCTCGGTGTCCCAACCTTCACCCACACAGTCCTGCTTCCAGCGGTCTCCTACAGGAGGATAATCGCTTTGCTTGACAGGGCTAAGCAGCGCAGTTTTACAAACACATCAGGCTTGGCAGCCGCAGAAGGCTTGAGATTAGGCCTGTTCCTTAGCAACACGGCTGAGCTATGAGATTATATAAAGTGGGATTACGGCTAATGAGGCATTCAGGGACAGAAAAGTGTTTGGAGCTGTCACCGGTGACACACCGAAAGGATTCTCAGTCATTAGTGTCATCACACGTTACTGAAGATAATCGATCAACGAGCTCAATGAGGAATAGGGAAATTAGAGCTGGGCAATATATCGATATTATATTGATATTGTGATATGATAGATATCATCTTAGATTATGGATATCGTAATATGGCATACGTGGTGCGTTCGTGGTGCGAGCTAAAGATCTACATCTTCATGTAGAATTGTCTTTTGATGTATTGTATGAATTGTATGATGCCACTGATCATAGAGTGGATGCTACAGGTCAGGCTCGTCACAGGGAGGAACAACAACGTGGAAAAGGTGATAACGCAGCAGGCACATGTGGCAGCCAGACATTAGAAAATCCTCAAACCTAAAAAGGAGCTTTGTAGTTTTGCACAGTACATGCGCCTTTGATTATTTGAGATGTGCAAGTCTTACAGCTAATAATTCCTCTAAATTACGGTTACTCTGTACACATCATGCATTTACCTCAGAGACGGCAACAGGATATAAAATGCTGTTTCACTAACAGTAAGTGAAAATTGGCAGCCTTTGTGAAGTGACCTTTAGCTCTTGGCTTCACCTCCCTATTGAAGAAGTCACTCCGATATATGGCTGCTTTGATCTCCGGTCTTTGTTTAGTCTCTTTCATGCAACACCCAGTCTGCCAGAGACCTTTGCATTGGTCCCCCCCAATGTCCCTTTTATCCACACTTTAGTGTATCTTATCATGATGCTTTGACAAAAGCTGATCAAGTAGGGCACCTGGGTAGCTCACCTGGTACAGCAGGCACCCATATATAGAGATTTACTCCTCGACGCAGCGGCCGCAGGTTCGACTCTGCCCTGCGGTTCTTTGCTGCATGTCATTCGCCCTGTCTCTCCCCTTGCATGTCTTCAGCTGTCCTGTGTGAATAAAGGCCTAAAAATGCCCAAATAATTATCTAAAAAATAATAAGTAAAAGCTGATCAAGTATAGGTGAGACGCCTACACTTGATCAGCCGTTTTTTCCTCACAGAATAATTGATTGAAGCCTTTATACTTGATATAGTGACTAAGTAGCAGCCGTAGTAATTTTAGTTTAGCAAGGTTGCTTTGCATGTCAGACTGCCACCAGACCTTTTTAATCTGACATGAAAATGACTGCAAACTTCCTTTTTCAGGCCAAATGATTCATATCCGACTGCGCGCTAAACCACGACGTACCAGTCTGAAGCACAACTCATCTTCTTAACACTCCACCTGTGAGGCTAACCCCACCTAATAATGTTTTAAAGATGCTATAATGATATTAATGCAAACAAAAAAAGTAAAAAATAAATAAAAAGAGCACTGGCTAGATGTGTCAGAAGATTAAAATCACACTGGGTCTGACCAAGATGAGGCTGTAGTGCAACACATACCAATGCTTTGAGGAAGTGTTACACCAACAGCTTCTGGCAGAGCTGATGCAATGCAGAGGAAACCAACTAACAGAAACAGAGAAGGGGGTGGAGATGAAAGTGATGCAAATTAGAGAAGGAATAGCATAGAAAACTCATTATGAGCTTGGCGTTAAGTGAAAAGCAATTGGCCAAGAGCCTTTTGGAAACACAAGATTTTGGTAACAAGATTTTGGAAAAACAAGGTTTGTAGGTAGGGATGTGACAATGCATTGTGTATCTGTAAAAAGATACAAGATTACAACTGGTTGAGATAAGATTTTTTTTTTTTTTAAACCCCCGCAATTTTTAAACAGCCTACGGCATTATCTACTTTTGATAATTTGTTTGACTTAAGATGTCCTTATGTCTTCTTAGTTTATTTATTTGAAGAGATTTTGTTTCCTATTTATTTAATCATTCATTTTGTATTTAAAATACAATTTCAATTGCACTTTTGATAAGAGGACACATCTGTTGTTTTGCACAGTTTATATAAATTAAGTAAGATTTAACCGCAGCTCATTCTGTTCTCACAATCGTGAGAAAATGTTATCGTAATTTAAAAAAATCGAATCACGAGTTGAGTTTATTGTTACATCCCTATTTGCAGGATATCCAAGGCAGAAACTGCTGTATTAGTAAAGAAGACTAATCTTCTCACAAAGAACATGAGCCACAGAGCTAAGTGGCCGTGTGAGAAAAAGAAACTAAACACGACTATCCCAGGAAGAACCAGAACAAATAGGAAGCTTTAAAAATAGCCGATGAGAAATCCCTGCGTGCAGCAGCAGCAGGAAGCTGCCAGTGAATGGGATAGCCAAGGTGCCAGCGGAAAGGTCAGGGCTTATTCCCAGAGTGGGGTCTGCCTCCCTGGACAACAGCCTCGGTGGAGGTGACACACTCTTCGCAATGAAGGATTACAGCTGTATGATGGCTACCTTCAAGGATGGCAACAACTAGAGATGGTCCGATACCGATAGCTCCGATACTGCCTAAAACGCTGGTATCGGTAAGTACTGGAATTTATGCACCAATCCGATACCACGTAATAAAGCCCTAAAGAAAATCTACGTTAAAGTAGTTATTTTTCCGTTATAATTGACTGTCAAACTGCATAATAAAAGAAAGTTCTGTGGCATTCATTGTTTGTGTTTGTTCCTGTTTCACAAAGAGTTTAACCTGAGCCAGACCGACAACAAAGATAGAAATAATATCACATACCACTATCCACATACAGGGATAGAAATATACAGTTGTTAAAACATAATAAAATATATGACACATTGGTATCGGATCGGTACTCGGTATCGGCCGAAATGTAAGTTCAGGTATCGGAATTGGTATCGGAGAGCAAAAAATGGTATCGGACCATCTCTAGCAACAACCTGATATTACAGGTGGTATAAAACGTGCAAATTTAACCAACCAAATACCAAAACAATTTGAGGTGAAAAGTAAAAAAAATAAAATAAAAAAAATGTATGGCCTTTATTAAATACTACCAACATTTCCCAGCATTGAAGCCCATCATTTCTGAGAGGATGTGCTTCTGAAGGCTGCTGATGAGGCTGAGGGAAGCCATGTTCTGCCTGAGAAAAAGAGGCTGATCATTACTAGCTCACACTGGTCTGTGTAGGGGAGGAGGGGGGGCTGGCTAGCATCCCAGCACCTATTCCCCTGTGACACTGAGCTGAAATAGAAGAGGCCACAGACATAATTTGTCACTACCATTGCATGCAGAAAAAAAAATGCATTTGAAAAAGATGTCTGTATTGGACCCCAAAATACTTGAATGAATCAAATAAGTTGAACCAAATGAACGGTCGCATTAATGAAGCTGTAACCAGCAGATAGAGTAGTTTGTCACTTCAAAACCAAAGACAGGATGTACACGTCTTCACTTTTTAAATTTACGATGTTTGCTGCACTCATTACTGTGAGCTGCTTGAGCTTGTACGGAGCATACATAGTAATGTCAGGGAAATGCATCCAATGAAAATGCTACATGCTGATTCTTTAGTGGTTTAATTCTTCCTCCTCGGGCCTGCACGAGATCAACCAGGTCAAACGAGAGAAACAGAAACTGCCAAATGAGACATCCGGCCCCTGCTGCAAGGCTGCAAAATTCTCAGTTTGAGAAGAAGCAAAATTAAGGCTGTGACCGAAATGTGTTCTAAAAGTTATCAAAGTCCTAGAAGGAAGGACTTAAGGCCATTAATCACACACATAAGGAAGGAAATGGAGGATTCGCGGTTTGCGTTATCTCTTTGAGAAATCACTTGAGAAATGACACTTAAGCACATTTGATCTCAGCAGATGTGATCTGTGTGTACTATGAAAGCCTTTAAAAAAGCCAAAATGGTGGCAGGTTTAAAAAGGTGTGAGCCCCCCCCCAGGCCAATTCAAGTTAAAAGTTCCAGGAAGTGGGAGGAAATGTTCCTCATGTGTCACACGACTGTCGAGCCATATACGCATATATATTAGTCCCCCTGAATAAACGTTGGTCTGCTAAGCAATGCCCCCACGTATTGTGTGAGTTTGGAACAATTAAAAAGGCGATGGATCATTGTTACCTAACGGCCAACACTGGCAGCTCAGATCAGGCTCAACACCCGGAAATGAACAACCAATGATTGATTGTACAGTCCTCACTGCCGCCGAATAACTTCTACCGTTCATGACTAAGCAATTCATTAAAGGACTGGGAGATGATACTCGACTACTAGGACTACAAGAAGATACATGTAGATTAAAAATGCAGAGTCCTGACTGCAGGAAGTTGCTCTTTGGTAAACAAATCCTTCCTTAAAAAAATACGTTCATGGGGTAACGTTAAGTTGCTAATACTTCCTTATCAAGTGGCGAAAAACTTGCTAACTAACTTAGCTACACCAAAGCACCTCAGAGATGTACGTTGTCTAGAACCATATCCACTGGGCTAAAGGAGTTATTAGAAGAGTTAAGCAAGTGTTTCTTAAACTCTTACCGTTATACCGCCGTAGGTTGGGACAGTCGCTTGTGAATGGTGGTGGTGGTGAGGATGAAGTGAAGCGGCGGAGGAAAATCTGAGCCAACGGCATCTAACCAGGCGAGACAAAGTCCGGTGTACTGCCTTCAAAATAAAAGCATCTTGTACTTTTTTCTTTTTAACTTACTTTTACATCTAGATTTTCCATCTATTTATGGTTATCTATGGTTATTTAGTTAACAACTAAATAATTTCCTTGAGGGGATCAATAAAGTATTCTGATTCTGAAATAGTAGGCATCGCTAAAGTAGACTAAAGTACAATACAGTAGTTAAAATGAGCTTCACCTTGATCAACTGCCAAATTAAAATGCTGCTAACGGAACAATAATAAGAATCCCCTATATATTTACCACACTTTGATGGTGGGCATTCAGCAAAATAACTACTTCCTTTATATATATATATATATATATATATATATATATATATATATATATATATATATATATATATTAGGTATATTTAATTATGTAGCCCACTATAGCCTTTGTGGAAATTCAAAAGCAGTACTTGTAACAGAATATTTTTACATTGTGGTATTACTACTTTCACTAAAGTACAGGATCTGAATACTTTTACAATATAGCCCTAAACAGGGCTATTGTCAGGTCTTCCATTTATTTTATCCACCCACCACCAAAATTTACATAATGCAAACAATTAATGTTTTCCATGAAGAAAAAGAAAAGGGCTCTTTGCTTCAATCATGAAAACCTAACCGGAAACAGTATTTGGTAACAATTTAAACATGTTGGTCTTTAGACATGCTTCCGGGAAATTTGCACTAAAGACACGCTTGGGCATGTGCTGCATGCTCACAAATATTTTACACTTTGTTCACTTCAGCCGTTCTCTTAATACACCCGTGACTTCAACCTTTATTTCGACTCACTCCTTGCAACTGCAGAAGTTCTTTACCCACCGGGCCTAAGTACATAATACATGATTCGGTTCCTGTCATAGGCGTGGCATTTCAAAAACCGGTAGGCTCAAACACGTTGACATTACTGTTGACCGTATATGGTTGATACGTCTTTATATACGATCTACTGTTGAGATACAGAGCATGATGACATCTGGTGGCTTTTATGTGGCAGTGCATTAAAGCAGTGAAGCATGAACTGTGGGCTACAACTGTTTGTGTTCAATCCATATCACCATATATTTATTAACAGTCTATGGTTCAATCATGAGTCCTGACAATGACACTGCTCAGGTTGCTTAGCTGTGGGACATTTCCCTTTCCAGCTAAGTAATATGGAGAGACCAACCAAGCAGCCAACAATATATATTTACCATTAATTTAACAACTCCATCCTGTCAAATAGCTTTAGACTCCAGACTAGACGTGCAGATGCTTGTCCACTTTCTACAGGTGTGTTTTATGGCAGTTAGTGATTTCATTAGTATTACATTGGGTGTCTTTGGGAAAGTTAAACCTGTAGTAGTTTCAGTAAGTGTGTAGCACATGTTGCAGACATCACAAAAACCCTAAAATGGAACACACATTACAAGATCAAAATCCCATCAGGTAAATGCATGTCCTTCACATTGAAATGCTATGTAAAACCTAATGTTTAGATTTTAGATTATTCCAAGGCTTGATTTCAATAACCTGACACCAGATTGTGCTGTTATATTGTGACAATCCAGCTATCGTTCAAGGTAATCATTTCATACTATTGGCAGTCAGTTGATTCCAACCAACACTATATAAATGGATGGGGGTCTGAAGGTTTTATACTGAGACAAGGTATTAAATAAGCATGTGGAAAAATTAGCCCATTTTAGTGTTTGGCACAAACTGTAGGGACCCTTTCCATGCATTTTGAAACAGGATAGACAAGCCGACACAAGAACATAGAAAGAGACAGTATTTGGTTAATATTCACTGTAGGTTTTAATACAAGTGTCATTAACTACAGGGTAGAGAAAAGAACTGGGAAAACCCAATTCACATTAACCTACAGCCAAAACCATTTTTCGTCAGAAAAACAAAAATAATCAAGTACTGGTAAAAAACGGAGCATTTAAAAGAAGAGGTTGGAACAATAATTTCAAATCACATCAGAAGACATTCATGTGTAAAATATTCTGCACATCTGTCACAACTACCCTTCTGTGCAGACAGGAAGGGACAACAATCCAGAGGAACTGTATTTTTTAGCTGGTGTCCATCTGAAAAAACAGAAGAATGAAATTAGACATCCGCAAAAAAAAATAAAAAATTGTTAACTAACATTTGACACTGCAACCTACCCTGGCATTGTAGGCGTCTAACTGGGCGTCGAGTTCTTCTGCTGACAGCTGCTGCTTGCTACCACTACCGCCGCGGCCACCCCGACCTCTTCCCCCGGCACCGCCTGCACCACGTCCTCCGCGGCCTCTCTGCATGCCTCTGAAGCCACCCCCGCGATTTCTGTTCATGCCTCCTCCACCGCCTCTGTTCAGACTGAAAACAAGACCACCCATCACACAGTGTTCTCAATGTGTGTCAAATTGAAGCATGAAAAATAAAGAACCAAACTTACCCCTGCATAGGTCGCCTCTGTGTGTCAATCTGTGATGTGACGAGCTGTATGTTCATAGGCCGCCCTAGAGAGACAGACATTATGAGCCTCACAACTTAGGCAGGTAAGTAGTGACCGAAACATTCAAGAAATTTGCCAGATAGATAATTAATGTTCCTATATTATTAAAGTTTAAAAATACTGAAAATCTTTGTGCAGCCATAATTCAATTCAACGCAAGAGGACATGATACATATGAATTAAGTTTGAGGCATACCATCCAGTGGGATGCCATTGTATTGTTTCATGGCCTTAAGGGCATCTGCCCTTCTTTCAAAGTGGACATCTGCGGTTCCCAGGCTCCGCCCCGATCGGTCATAGTGAACTGCAGCCTTTTTCAGAGTCCCAAATTCAGCAAAAAGTTCCTGAGAAAAGAAAATAGAGACTTGAATAGCCATTCCTTGGCCTCATCCAGTTTAGCACTCCAACACATGGAATATGCACCACTCACAAAAATCAAATGGGTAAGGCACATACCTGAATGTCAGCATCTGAGACCCCAAAGTCGAGATTGGAGACGAGGAGCTTCCCTCCAGTTTCCACACCAGCTCCTCCGCCACCTCCGACTGGGCCACTGAAGCCGTTGTCAAACATGTCATGCTGCCACTTATCTGGAAGCTGTTTAGGCTGCAACAGATGAAAGAGAACGCACCTGCTGACTTCAGGATCCCCTTGCCTCTGTCAATCACAGAGTCCACACGGCTGGGTGTTGGGGTAAGCAGGGGTTCCACTTCCAACAGGGCCAGGGTGCTCAGTTCCCCCCAAGAGGATCCCCAAATGTTCCCTGCCCACCCCATCACTACAAGCAAGTGAATCAGTTCAGACAGAGGACATACACAGGACAAACAAACAATCTTAACAGCAAAGATGTTTTGTATATAGCTTATAAATAATGTCTACAATTAAAATATTATGGGTATAGCAGCATTTGCTGAGACTATCCATTTATTCAATTATGTCAACATTGACCAATATTTATCATCCCAAAACCACCCACACACTCTATACTAACCCCTGAACAACTTGCCCACCCCGGCTAGCTACCAACTTCGCCCATTGTTCTCTTGCCATCTGCGCCTCCACCAAAGACTCTCCAGATATGATCCTCGGGTACACAGGGGTCGCCATCTGAAGCAGTGTTGCCTCCAGCGTTGCACCGTGTTTTCTTGGCCCGCCCAAAAGTTCTTTACCAAGCCACGAAACGGGCTTTCACGAAGGGTTTAGTGTCCATAAGATGAGGGTGGATGGATCGTAATAAAACAACTAGATACAATGGCCAGCTACCCCCTCTATGTGAGCTTGGCTTATCTGAGCGTCCATTTTGAGACCACGCCATTTTGATTGGGGGTTTGTTGAGCTTGTCTAAATACTCATTCACACTTAAGGAGTGAAGGTTTGCCTTATGTGAACATTACTAGGGTGTTAAAAGTCCACTGATCCATCCACAAGTAACAGCCACACTGGTTGAAAAGCCACCAAACAGGCCTTGTTGTGGAACCCGCCAGCCGCCACTCCCGAACAAAAGGCCGCCTGGTCGCTGCACCGGGCCAGACAAAAACTATACTCCAAAAGTGGTGGAAAAATCATTTGCGGGTGAATTTTCTGGATGATGCGGTTTCCTCTCACCATCATTTTGACACTTGGGGTGGAAAGCGGTTACTGACCGTGGACTACTAGCTTTAATTTAAGGTGCCGGATTCAAAATGGCGCCGCAGAGGCCTTCACGATCCAACCTTTAGCTCGTTAGCCAATATGGCTAACACATTCGCTCTCTCCAAAAGGCCTCCTCTTGGAAAACGATGTAACACATATGGGTTGTGGGAGAAGGAACACACTATGCATACAACTTCCATTAATGCTTAACCGCAAACCATAGAGCTCTCCCCCGGGGGAAACTCCGCGGTTATAGCGAACATTTGATTCGCTTGACTAGCAAGCTGGCTAGAGGGTTAGCTAGCAAGCATACTGGAGAATAGAAGGTTGTTAACCAGGCATTTTCAGGTTTGCCGTAGGTTTTTCCTTTTTCTGCCCATTCCTCTAATTTTCTCATACCCTGCTGTAAGGCGTTGGTCTGCCTCTACCGCGGCTCAGATTCTGTCGGCTCCTCATGGGGCCGGACCCGCCGCCTCGGCCTGCAAATCCGCCGCCGCTGACTCCAAGACGCCCAGGGCCTCCTCCTCCTCGGCCGCCACCTGAGCCTCCGCGGCCTCGACCTCTTCCACCGCGGCCTCCACCTCTCTGCTGCCTGTTCTGCTTGATAATGTCGTCTAGAGACATATCCATTTTATCGGCCATTATGCTGCCCCGATAATGCTAAACTGCCAACGAATATATAAAAGAAATACACCCTAGACTCGATTGCTTCCTCTCCTTGTCCCTTCACAGTTTCTACGACGAGTAAACACAATAAGCCAACCTCCGCTGTATATAGACAAGCTGGTTCGGTACGTACTGCACGTAAACACAACGTCATCACGTAATACGCGTGACCAAGACACAAACACCATTCTTTTGTAATACTGTTAATAAAAAATGTACTGCATACTAATCAACATGAATGACTGGATAATGTTCCTCATATTTATAATTTAGCTTTGGTTTTACAGATTCAAATCAGAGCTAAAACAATTTGTAGATTAATTGATTAGTTGATTGGCAGAAAATCAATCTGCAATTATTTTGATAATCATGCACATTTTTACTGGTTCCAGCCTCTTCATTGTGACTATTTGCTGGTTTTCTTTGGCTTTCTTTGCCTTCTATGGCATTAAACTAAATATCTACGGTCAGACAAAACAAGCAAATTGATTATGTCAACTTTGATTCTAAGAAATTGTTTATTATTTTCTGATAAGTTATGGACCAAATGATTAATCAATGAATCAAGAATTATATTCTTATTATACTATTATATTCTTCAATTACATATTATATATAATTGATAATGAAAATAGTAATTGGCCTAAAATAAGTATAACCAGGATATAGCATAATTGTTTCTTATTATCTGGCTTTTTGAAATTCCCTCCAGTGTAAGATTACGGGTGAGTTTCACTTGGGTTAGTTAGTGGTTAGGGTTTACATTCATGTAAGATAAATACAAACAGGAGTACTGTAAAAGTCTTTTATTCAACATTTTGTTTCAAGGCTTAGGGGAGGGAGGGTTAACCAAGGGCAGCATACTCTGGGAGGTCTCTACTTAGTAAAGTCCATTTGAGGGCAAGAAAATTTATAATAAAAATGTTGGCCTTCTACATTGCATTTGGCTTCCAAAACTTGCCCATAAAGTAAAATGTATATCCAATGTGACCATTCCATTACTTCTACAATTTACCGATCAAACTATCTTCCAAAAAAAAATAAAAATAGAAGTCAGTCCTTTCGCATTTCCCCCCAAAGTCATATAAGTAGCAGTAGTAAAGAAAACAAGGTTTGTATTTAAGACTGAAGTCTTTTGTGTCCTGTGGAGAGTGTCGACAGTTTGTACCTCAGCATCAGATGTCAGCAAATGTTGGTGAAAGTTTGCATCAGTCCCATCCACATAATGTACATATGAAGATTTTGTGACTTAAAAAAACATGAACCAAGAGACGAGAGAATTTGTCCCGGTATCCTGGTTCTTTTCTTCGTAGTCAGTTGAAGAGGGTAACGAAAGAGATGGGGGTTGCTATGGTCCAGAGTTGAGAAATGAGATTGGCATTCTGTGCTATAGACTGGCCAACAGGGCTGACTTTCTGGCTGATGGAGGAAAAGTTCTCGAGGATAATGGGTGGAAAGAAACGACTGGACCATTGTAAGAAAGACTAGGACTTCTTGGAGTCCTGTGTGTTGCGCTTCTTAAGGTCGCTCAGGTCCACTGGTGTGAAAGCTGCAAGAGCAGACAGAAACAAGTTGTTAAATGGCCTGTGCTTGGTTCATTTTTTTATCTTATATATAAGATACAAACCACTTCACTACTTACAATGTAGGTTAGGATTTGGGTTCTTCTCCACATACTCTTGTGGTCCACGGTCATTACGTTCACTATTTTGTGTTGATCTGATGTCTCGGAGCACACATTGCCAGGCTGTGAAAGAGTGAAGACAACAATGCTTTTTTTTTACATTTAGTTGTTAGAAATGACATAAGAAGACAGACTGAAGGTAAATCAGAAGTCCAACTTAAAGAAAGTGAGACGTGTAGTTTAAGTGCCCAATCTCTGCTGGCATTTTGTAACTTGCAAACTCATTATTTAGCACTTTTCAAAGTAAGTAAGTGCTTCAATGCCAGTCTTCGTACTCAGAGTGAGCAAATTAAGTTGTCTGATTCAGATACTGTAGCACTATTTATACTTCTAATGATGATAGTTGAAGTGATCGTTGAAAAGCGATCTGTGGACTGGTCTGGGATCATTAGCACAGCACTGTCACTGTCCAAGCACTCGGATCTACCTTTGACACTACTATTCTCAGGACTTAAAAGGTTCCCTGTGGTGTTTATGACCTCTAGTAGCGCTATGGAGTGTGTTCCTACCATTTTGTTCCCTATTTTGTTTATCTTGTGCATGTGTACAAGGATGCACATACAAGCGTGCACACACTGGTGATGCGATACATAGTCAAGCTAATGGTTTCACATTATACCACTGATCTACAGGTGGCAGTAACGTGCCAAGATACAAATCATTGTTTTAGCAAGGAAAAGCATCTGTTAAGACCTCAAGGATACACAAAACAATGTAATAACACAATGAGAATAGTGATACAATTTGGTGAGTAAGACAAGAAAACTCCACAGGGCCCCTTTGAAATCTACGCAATAAATGTGTGGTTCCCCCTGGTTCGCAAACAATTAAATACATTATTCACTGAGTATCAGTGTTCAGAATGAGAGACGGTTTAGTAAGGCTTCTTGCATTGTGGAGAGGATAAGCTGACTGACAAGCAAAACTGTTGTATTGGCATTTACAAATCCTGTCCTCACATTCAACTGTTGCTCTATAAGCTGTTTTGAAAAATATACTGTAAACAGTGTAATTCTAGATTTAACTGATATGAGCTGAATGAGGTGATGAGGTGATTTACATGAAGACGGTAACAAAAATATCTAACTGGAGGGACATAGAGATTCTGGAACTCGTCGGTCGACGCAGCCAAAATCATCAGACAAATTCATGGCACGGCAAGGGACTCGGTCGCTTATGACCAAACCATGAACAGCTCCGTGACACAGTGTAATCCAAATGATGTCCTGTCTGCTGCAAGCTCTACCCAGAGCCACCTCTCGTCTAACTCAAACGGAATATGTCCAGTAAGGGAGAGTGCATCTGACACAGACAATCTCCTGTTGTGTGCTACATGTGTGAAAGGGATACTCAGGACTATGTTCGGACCTAATTCCTCAGACATAGTCTGGAATTCATATGTGAAAACAGCTTAAGTGGTCAGAATGAAGAGTCCCGACCTGCTGCACAATATACTGAATCCAGAAACACACCATGGTCACATTTTTTTGATGGGCCTGCATTAAGCTCTTTACGCTGTGATTGGTTTACTGTTGAGCTTCAACTGAAGAAATTGTTTTATATCAATACACTACTCTTGTAGTTATAACACATGAGAAGACAAGTCACCTGCAATAGACCTATCAATAATCACCCACTTAAATCAAGTGAGAAAGCATGCGCAGAAAGAAGAAAGGACTTTCAGTATTTCAAGCATAACATTTTAAAAACAGGTCAATTTTTATTTTCCTGTTGCTGTTTTTGCTAATGTCAATAGGGTACAGGACTTGGGTCAAAGCTGTTCTCGGACAACACAATTCAATTAGTTCTGCGAGGTCTATTATTCTGAAATGCTTAGATCATTTTGAAAGAAATCAATGTTAGAAGGCATACTTACTATCATGTATAAAGCGCACATTTTCCTCATGTGCTGGGGTGAAAAGCTCCCCACTGTTAGTAGGGGATCGGGGGCTTGAAGTCCGCTTGTAACTATTCACCATCCTGGGAGCAGATGAGCTTCACAAACATAAAAACAGCAAAATTAGCAGCATAAATAGACATTCATTTGGTTGAAGTCTTTTTTTTTCATTTTTTACTGTAAACTAAACTTAAACATAATATTCTTCTTTGTCTCAAGCCCAAAGCAGCACAAAATTAAAATTATGTTTGATTACATTTTAATGAACACTATTAACACTGATCTATTTGTACTTGTGCATTAGCACTTAAGTGCCACAACTTGTTACAGACCTGGTCATTCTGTTTGCAGTCTGTACTCGCTCCTCGCTCCTCTATGGTGAGTGGATTTGAAGAATAAAAAAGGTTCAGAAGTCCTCAGCTGAATTCTAACAATAAACAACAATGGAAAGTATAGCATCTCCACGTGATCTAAGAAGTCAGTTTCTAAATGACATAACTTAGCTAGCCCCGCATTTACATCAAAACTTACTATTAGAATCAGTAAACGGGTAACACTGCTGGTCAGCCCACAGAGTTACATTTGATAGCTAACGTTACTTACAAGTCACTTACAATAAACTATATCTCCAGAAGAGTTCTGGTAAGTCAAGTAACATTAGTAACGATATGAATGTTGTTAACTCATCGTTTCTAACGTTAACTCATTTCCATAGAGCTATGGTACGCTGTGCGTCTGGAAACCTGATCAAATATTGACGTTAGCATGCCAAGGGGCTTTTGTTTACGTTTTTACATTAGTAGCTTCAGTAGTGTTAGCAGCAGGCTATAGAGACAGACCCGGTAGATTAGCCGCTGGTCAAATTCTCATGAACAAGACTATTTATTGCCCCTAAAATCGTTTTTTCTTATTGGGATTCGTGTCCCCCTGTAGCATTGTCCTGGACAGCTTACTATAGATTTGCTGACACAATAATTTCAGCTAACTTTAGCTAGCTAGCTAGCTAGCTAGCTGGACGATTTACATTGTCTTGTCGGAGCTTAGCTTCAATCAGCTAATATTTTCCTGGCGTTACTGGTCCCAAATATTTATTAGAAAGACGATTAACGCAGTAATAACATGTTCAAGATGTACATTAATAGACACGCTGTTAAGATATTTAACAAACCTTTTTATAACCCTTCCTTTCGGTTTCTTTATTCAGAGACTCGTACGCCGTTAGACCTGGCTAAAACGTTGCCAATGCCAACCAATCATTTCCGGAAAAAGCTTGGAAAAGACACGGAAGTGCTTTATGTCTTTATTTATTTTTGTGCATTTGTATATATGCACACACATATACATATATATATATATATATATATATGCACAAAAATAAATAAAGACATAAAGCACATGTATATATAGCTATATATAAAGAAGAACTACACAATAACATAAGTAAATGCATAGGTGGGATGAAATAATTGACTTAATGGAAAATACCAGAAACATTATACAAATTATATAGTGTGGTCTAGACCTATCTAGATGGAAAGTGTCCTTCTGCTATGATTTGACACTAAAAATAAAACGTAGGCTAATTGAATTATAGGCCTACCTGAGATTTTCTGTTCAAAATTTAAGTTAAATGAAAAAAGTATGATAATGTTATCAAAACAATATAACATATAACGTCTTATAACTTATATCAAGGTCATGTAAATCTGCATCTTAATAAACTTTTGCTGAACAGACATGCTCTCACTAATCTAAAATTGGCCAATTTTGTTTTCCTAAAACACTAAAATGTCTGTCATTGTTGCTACTGTATTTTCATTTTACATTCATGTCAGGATGCCATACCAGGAACATCAGGATATATTTTTGTTATCATTTACCATTTGAAAGCAGAGGCAGCCGCAAAACTAAACCTAAGTAAAGCAAGACTAAAGTAGAGGACATCTTATAGCAAAATAACAATGCTTTACCCAACGAGGATGGCTGAAAAGCTCCAGCAAGAAGACATGGTGTGTTCTCTCTCTGGTAATACACTTTCATTTATTCTTACACAGACCACGCAATAGCAACTCAGTCATATTTATAAAAGGTTTCTTTATTTATGAAAACGTACAAAAATAATGAATTAGGAGAAAATTATAAGACTTTCATTGCTGACATTTGTATTTCTACTACAGAAAACAAAAGCAATACATCAGGGGGAAATACTGCAGCAGTAAAAGAGCTTATACAGCATCAACTTTTTTTAATTATATTTATATACATAATACATAATTTTATGTCTATAAAACACAAACATCTCGGCTCCGATTCTGTGTTGTAAATTCAATACACAGTTTGGAGTCTGCAGAGTGCAAGCAGCTACTTAAAAAGTGACTGCTAAACACTAACACAATCGGTAGAATACTTAAACCGAAATGCTCAGGAGGATGTAGATTAATCTAATTTCCTTCAGAAATTAATAGGTATTCAGACCTGGACCATGGTGAGACATTGCCGGTATTGTACAACTGTACATGAGCTGAGAGTGAAGACAGATGTTCGCAGATTAACATTTGTTGCATAGACACTGGCAGTATGACAAATACACAAATGCGCAAAACAAAGTAAAATGAAATAAAATAACATAACCACCAGCAACAGCTGCAGCCTAATGGGGTATTGCTTTGAGGCTGCAAATAAAAAAAAAAAAAAACTTTTGAAACTAACAAACCACCATTTAGCTTTACAGGTTCAGTGATGTGGTCCTAACTCTGGCTATGTTCTTCCACCCTGTTACAAGTTTGGTTGGTATTGCACTGTTTATTACTGTTAAATATGTTTTTCTTTCTTTTCCAAGTGACTGCTAAGCTTTCCGTCTTCTCTGTTGCTGTGGTCTCACTTTGGGTCCATTTGGTGCCCAGTCACACACAGCCCGTCTCAAACAGTTTGGCCAGCTCTTTGCAGTCTGCGTCGATGAGGTCTGCAGGCTTCTCTCCGCTCTCGTTCTCTGCCTCTGTGCTGGCTCCCATCAACAGCAGATAACTAAGTGGAGAATGAAGCAGAGCGTTGTTAAACAGAGGTTCTCATATAGTATGAGAACAAAAGAAAAACATGGAATAGTTTATTATTGTGACCTCAGACCTCAGAATAACTGGTCAAAATTGTTTGTGGTATTATTGAAGCTGTATGTATTGAGGATGAGTTCCATCATTTCTTCTTATGGATACAAGTTAACACAAAACATTCCCTTGTATATTTTAACATTTTAAATTCCCTCCTATCCAACGATGTCCCTCTCTTTTAATCCCTGGGTTTACTCAATTCTGAATACCATGTTTTGTGTATTGTAATGAATTATGTCATTATGTGTTTATTTATTACCTATTGTCAGTGTTGAGAACCAAACTACCAGATTAACTTTCTCTCAGTAAGGACATTGTTAGCCTAGAAATCTAGCATCCTTTATATAGATATATAAAGGGCCCTATAGAAATCTAGACGCACCCTAGCGGCAGCAAATGTCATTTGCAGCCAGGGTAAGTCTAGCAACTCTCCGTTGGCTTGCGAGCTGGAAAAACCAAATTCTGGTCAGGCCAATCACATTGTGTATAGAGTCGGTGGACGGGCCTAACATAAGGACGGCAGAGTTGCAACGGTTCCGTGTGAATTTCCTGCTACTTGAAAACAAAGAAGATGGCTGCTGCTCCAAGACTTGGAGTTAAGCACTGAAGTCATTCTTAAAAAAGGAAGATGTGTTCGGAGTTTTGCCGACCGGATACGGCAAAAGTTTAATCTATCAACTAGCGTTGCTCTGGTTGGCTATGAGTGCAGAGGGAATTCGAAAGGCAACCGTTTATCCCGCCCTTCGGATTGAGCCCTGCCAATGGTGAGTTCCCAGACCCAACATCTTGATGTGGGTCTGGCTTGTCAGGCTAAGACATTGTGATAAGGTGACCTTTTCTAACACTTTTAGGGGTTATTTAAAGCATGCAAGTTTCCTAGAAAAAGTGTAGGTGTTGAAATTAATGACGTAAGTTTAATTTTGCTTTTGAGAAATCAGCAGCAGATGATGAAGTCTTTCATGTTCTATTCTGTGTGACCAGTGTGCTGAAAAAGGAAGCGTGATGATTGGTCAAGAGTAAAAGGGCAAAAGGTCACCTGGCAATTTCCGGGTAGCCGTCACTGCAGGCCATGTGAAGTGGCGTCCAGCCATCTTCGTCTCTCTGATGAACATCAGCACCATATTTCACCAGCAGCTTCACCACCTCCAGGTTTCCCGTTAGCACGGCTTCATGTAGCGCTGCCATACCTGCACGCAAGACTACGTCAGATCCTCAGCAGCAGCACTGCCGTACACGGCCATGCAGTCAGTTCAAATCAGTGATTGACATCTAAACAGTTTCGAAGCCTCGATCCTCATTGGCTAGCATTATTTTTTGACAAAAAAAAGGTCAAAGCTGTAGAGACTTACCTGAGTGGAAGAGCGTATCCACACGAACCTTCCTCGCTCTCATGAACCGACCAATTTGCTCCATATCTCCTCGTCTCACAATATCCTGGAAGACGATGTCATTGGGGAAGTGCACAGTTCTCTTTGCAGGTGTGACGGGTATTACAGGTGCAGGGTTTTCCTTTTTTTCTTGTGTGCGGCGTGTAGAACTGTACCGTGACTCTTTGCTGTAGGAGGGGATGTAAGTTGATGCAGCTTTGTAAGTGGACGTGTACTGTGATGGGGTGTAATGCGTCGCGCTGTACTGTGTCGGGGTGTACTTTGTTGGAGAGGTATATGCGGAGGTGTAGTGCGGTGTAGACGGTGTGTAATGTGAGGGAGTGTAATAGCTAGGTGTGTTGTACGTTGGTGTGTACTGTGAACTGCGTGTGTACGTTGACGCCGGTACATGGTAGTTGTACTTCATCCCTGCGGTGGTTGCGGCTCTGCCTCCCCCCTATGCTGTCAGCCCAGGAGGAGGGAAGGGAGAAATCCAAGAGAACGCACCAATCCAATAAAAGAGCAGTATCCTTTGCTCTGTGTCCTTTGTGTCCTCTCCTCGCTCGCTTCTTAGCCCTTTAGCTCCCAGCTGGAGTAGCTCCTGCTGTTACTGCAAAATACTTCTCAAATCCTTTGCTTCACTATGATCCAATGACCTTCTTTTAGCTTGTATGGTCCTCTTTTTTTTTATTTTTCACTTGCTGTGAATTTCTTCCCAATTAAATTTAAAATAATCTTTTGCACAGTGTGTTTGCTGTTGCGCAGAATCGTTGTCTGGTGGGGCTAGTGGGAGAGGACCCATATATACCCTTTGTAGGGCTATTTTAGGGCTAATATCCAGTGACTTCAGCTTAGAAATGAGTGGCCCTATTCCAGTTCCTCCCACTGTACAGTCACATGCCTTCTGACACGGCACCCACCCCTCATAAAAAATGTTGACAACCAAAATGTTCCCTTTGAGTCTTGAGACCTACAACTTCCCACATAAACATTTCAGAGCTAGATATTGACAGAAGAGGAAGACCATACCTCAAATGCACAGGAGGCTTCCCAATCATGGGTTATTACAAGTTACAGTTATATACATCATTGCCTGTGAATCACGTTGCTTTTTTCAATCAAAGAGAGCTATAGTGGAGGACATATAAACAACAGCAAACAGCAATAGCACATGATTTCATTTTGGCATGTGTTGTTGATTTGTCTGCTTACGTCATACCTAATGGTGCATTAAAACCTTAGTTCAGCGGTGGCTACAAACACATGATGATCATATGGAATATGAATCACTGCTGTAGGACTAAACTAGCCAATAAATATAAAGGAGTTAAAATGAACACAACCTTAAACATTTACAGCAGTAAAATACACATTAATGCAACATCAATTCAGAAAACATTATATATAATAGTAAAACACCGGGAACATTTGACTGCACAATAAATACTTTTACTTCTGAGATGCATCTAAGTACATTTGGTTGATAATACTTAGATACTTTTATTTAGTAAGGTTTTGAAGTACTTCTTCTTCCACTGCCTTAGTTAGAAATTGATTTGAAAACCACACCCATGTTCTACTTTTAGAATAAAGTGGAGATCTTTAAGTTTAAGTTTCTCCATCTTTCTAAATGACCCGCAGGTCCGTTATTGTGTGACACTTGCTCATGCTTGCCCTTTGATTCATAACCAGATACACCAATAAAATTCACCCACTGAGGAGGTTGTATGTGGGACTAACTGTGGGGGCAAAGCCACTAAATGTAACCTCTCCCTTCAAATGCCGCTGAAGTCACAGCTATTTACAACACTGAACTTTGCCTTCCAAAGTAAGATTGACACACATAGAGCAAAAATGTTGCATTTCTCATAAACAGTAATCCTATTTTCCTATTACATTTTTACTATTCAAAATGTAAAATAACAAGTTTCATGCAGTTCGTGAGAATGGTGCTGTAATGTTGTGCTGGTGGCACCAGCTGCCCCCAGACAGACTTCTACAATGGGCAGAGCTGGTTATAACTGGTTCACAAAACCTTGGGCATTTCACAGATGCTGCCAATGTAACAGAAGAAATAGCGTAGCTGCCATCCTCAGGTTTGTGTTTCTCACCACAACTCCAAGATATGACCTGCTCCTGAACCTGATCTCCTCTTTTGTAATTTGCAGCTATTCTAATGCATTGCTGCATATTCTACATACCTTGCTATTCATTATCACTTTGAGGTTATCTGCTCACCCATCTTCACATTCATAACTGTCGTAGAGTACAACAGTTGTGACAGCAGAAAACCTGCAGATAACTTTGTTTCAGAACTGAGCACATGCACTTTAGGACCGTTTTGTGGCATATTTTCATTTTCATTTTTTTCATTTTTTCATTTTGTTTATTACACAACCAGAGGAGGGAGATCGCATAACTCAGATTATCCCAGCAGGAAATGATCAATGCGCTTCTGTTATGATAAGAGTTGACCCCAGCTCTAAATGCCAACACAAATTATTTTTTATCACCTCCCCGCACTACTGGTCTCTAAACAGTGCGTTCAGAGGCTTAAAACTAATGTCTAGACAAATTGAAGTGAGACTATTTGAATGTTCACAGCTCCAGGGAGAGACTTTTAGAAGCAGCTATCAGGTTCCAAAGTATCTTATGTAGCATTGAGTACTGGGGATACTCCCTCCAGCTTCCCTTCACTCCTCCCCACAGGAACTCCCTCAACAGAAAAAAAAGGAACCTCAGCATGTGAAAAACTAAAATGTTTGTTTGTTACAGCCCGGTGCGATGTTAGACCTGCTCTTGGACTAATGCCAGAGAGGGAGAGAGAGAGAGAGAGAGAGAGAGAGAGAGAGAGAGAGAGAGAGAGAGAGAGGTCTCATGTGTTTCAGCTTCTTTCCATACATAGTCCCAGGCTGCCTTGCATGTTATGATCAGTCAAATTACCAAGAAGTCAGAGTTGAAAACATTAAGGTGTACGGAACGTTGCCAAAGACAATGTTAGCAACAACAAACATTAACAGGAAAGGGACAATGTCACACATCTGCGTGGTGTCATCAGCTCCTATCTCCCTCAACGTGACTTTTTAGGGTTAGGGGTCACAATCCTAGGTATCTCTAGCTTATATGAATAGTTTCCCTGGAACTCGTTTAGTTATTTTGTCTAAATATCTCCTAACATAAATATCTAAAGCAGTTTGACTATGTTGCGAAGCTATCTTTACTGCAAGGACTAAAGTTCTCTCTACATCATGTGTTGGCATAAAATAAGTCAGATTTAAGTATATTGAGAACAGAAAGTGCAGGTGTTCATTTTTAATAGCAGAACGTAAACTCCCAAAGGGTGCTTAAAATCTCCAGATTTCTAAGAAATAATATAAAAATACAGAGGACATGCCCACAGTGTCCACAATGATAGCTGCAGCCCTGTGTGTGTGCCTCTGATAGGGATCCACTAAGTTATGAGTATCGATACTGGTAGTCAAAACAAAGTCTCATGCTGGATCACATTTTGGGCACATGAACACTTTTTTGGTGCATGCACTCATTCAATAGCAGTTCCTTGTATGACTTGCCGAAAACAGGATGTGCGTCAGATACATTTTTCCCTGATCATAAACCTATTTTGCCCATTATTTTATCAATATAAATTTAAAGAATAAAATTAATAACTGAAACATTTTAACAATTTTAACAATTTAACGACATGAACACTTTTTTTGGCACATGCACTCATTAAATAGCAGTTCCTTGTATGACTTGCCGAAAACAGGATGTGCGTCAGATACATTTTTCCCTGATCATAAACCTATTTTGCCCATTATTTTATCAATAACAATTTAAAGAATAAAACCAATAACTGAAACATTTTAACGATTTTAACAATTTAACGACATGAACACTTTATTTGGCGCATGCACTCATTAAATAGCAATTCCTTGTATGACTTGCTGAAAACTTGATGTCATGATCATATATATTTTTCTCTGACCATAAACATATTTCGCCCTTTATTTGATGAATATCAATTTAAAGAATACAATTAATAATTTAAACATTACAACGATTTTGACAATAAACATTTCAAGAAAGATAAATGCATAATAATAACCTGTGGTACTCTGCTCTAACATAAACATTAATAATAAACTTTAAACCATGTCAGCTGGTCTGTCTGTGTGTCTGCTGCTGCTAGGGTTCTCTTTCACATGCACATTCCACATCCACAGGCTGCCTATCAATGATGCATTCCACTCATAAATGATGACACATGGCTGGCCTCTACATAATACATTAGCCACTAAACAATATCCCTATCTGTGATTCTGGCACTGATATTATCTCTCCATGCTCCATGATATTATAAACATACAAAATCTAGTTGACAATCTGCCAGTGGGTGCCACCAGTGATCCATTTGCATCCCTTTACGACAGTATCTCACTATACTGTAGGGCTAAGTATTCAGGGACACACAGTTCAGGACACATAAAGCTGAAGCCAAAAGAATGACAATTTTAATAGTAATCTGTCACAGAGGCTTATCACTTGGGCTATACATGTTACAAAAAAGCCAGCTCTGCATTCCTTAACACCCAACTGACTTGCGTGATGCAGGTAGCAGGCAAGTTGGTGACTACATTGCCTAAAAATAAGAGTTGTGAAGCGTCCTGTCTGTGTTTAGCATGTTATGAATGCAGGCTGTCATCCTCATAAACTTTGTTGTCTAAAAAGGTCAGTTTGACACAAGTCACGTGTTTGAGTAATCCATATGTATGCACAAACAAGCCGTAGCTTCACAGCTTTGTCAGGACCCTAAGCAGGAATTTTAGAAGTTAGGCACAGGGCGTCTAGAAAACGCAGACCTTCTGCCAAAACACCGCCTGTTCTCAGAATCCACCCTGCTGACCCAGGCACACACAGGTCCATGGGTGATGTGGAAAAATAAGTTCTCTCAGGTCCAATTCAGTGGCTGGTTCAGATGAGTTTTATTCACTGCGCAGAGGAGACAGAGAGGAGACAGAAGCTCACTGTAGAGAAGCTGTAGGATTCTCTCTGACCAGAACAACTTTTCTGGTCAGGGTTTTATACAAGGTTACAGGGAGCAACAGAATGACAAGAGCTGAGAAGACAT
Source organism: Perca flavescens (assembly GCF_004354835.1). Lineage (NCBI taxonomy): Eukaryota > Metazoa > Chordata > Actinopteri > Perciformes > Percidae > Perca > Perca flavescens. The sequence continues at coordinate 7,942,456 of NC_041345.1, read as the reverse complement.
TCACTCACAAAACTATCTGAGTAGATTTGCATAGACCCAATACCGTCCGCTCAAACTATTGAAAAACGGTCCTTTGTTTAAATGAGGTTTGAACACCGCTGGAGACAGCTTGGGCTCTAAACAAAAGGTCTCACTAAAGCCCGGGACACACAGGGCCGAAAATCGGCCGTTGGACAGTCTGGCGAGGTCAGTGACTCCAATCTGTTCAGTGTGTCCCGTGCCGTCGTCAGTCTGGGGGGCTGTCGGCGTTCATTTTGGCCGACCTGACATGTTCAGTCGGAGACAGGGCAGTTGGGACTCACCCGGAAATGGCGAGCGGAATGAGCGTGACTAGAGTCTCTCAAAATCTGACGGAAATCTTTTAAACTGACCTTTGTTGAGCTGAAATGAAGACAGATTCAGCAACTGCATGGCCTATTTCTTCAGAAACATGTTTCAGTGAACTATTTTAGTACAACATGAGATCGTATTCTGAACGAGCCGCCATGACAGTCTGGCTTTGAATTTCCGGAGAAAACAAACAAACGCTGCTAAGGAGACATATTACATTTCCCAAGTCGGTGTCGCCTCAAGGTGTTCCGAGGCAGTTTTTTGGACCTCGGGGACCCGATTGATCATTTCGACTGGCTTTTCTGTTGACGGTCGGCCGTCTGGTTGGTGTGTACCGCCTTTAACATTGACCAAAGTAAAATGCTTTGTTTTGAAGCTAGACAAAAGGCAGACAGACTTAATAAACCCCGGAGACACTAAAAGTTTGTTGATCAGAGAAAATAATAGGAACTTAATCAGTTAACAGGAAAGATAATATCTGGATAAAATGAGACTAAAACTGTTAGGTAATTCATTTTCTTCTACAGTGACAAGAGCAGTAGTGGTACATTTCTCAACGGGCAGCGTACGTATAAACACACCTGGATCACTAGATGGTAAACAATGTAAAGATTTGTCTCTGTCTGGACCTCTAAAGGCCCAACGGGAGGTTCTCACTCGGGCTTAAAAGGATCTGGGTATGGCGCGAGCAGTGGGCTGAGAAAAAAGCAGTTGGAATCTAAATCAGGAACGAGTCTGTTGTTCAGAGAGAAAGAGGGAAACCATGATGCCTGCAGCTGTTGAGATGCTTACATCTTGGGTAAATTTAAACCCTGATATTCACTCTCAACATTTAAAACCTAGAATAGGTATTTGCTAGGCATCACAATAATCGGATTTGTAGTAGAATCTCTTGTATCTGTCTACTGCTAATTCAACTTCCCAGCCCTCATGGACGAAAGGGAAATCAATATTATATGTATATTAGATGAAGCTGGTGCATTACATCCTTAATGGCATTCCCCTTTCATTTAGTATAAATAGAGAAGTCAGCATACTCAGCAGAGGTAACATCCAGGTAACTTCTATAGCTTTACTTCCATTAACTGATACAACAGCAACTAAATTAAAACATTAGGGATATACAGTATGTAATGTTTGAGAACAAAATGGCTACAGAAGTTGTATCACTGCAGTTTATTTAAATTGACAATCAATAATGCTTTTCATAAAGAAGCATTTCTTTTTAATGTGGCCAGGGTGGAAAACTATTAACATAACTTATTTTATTTTATTTTATTTATAACTAAATTTTTATTTTTATTTTTTAGTTATTACATACTGTGTGTATATATGTATACTTATATTGTTTATATTCTTCTTATCCTTCTTATATTTAGAGAATGTGTGACATGCACCAACAACACCAAGACAAATTCCTTGTGTTCTTTTTCTGTTTCTGATTCTGATTCTGATTCTAATGGACACCAGGGAAAAGCCACTTTCAAGTTAGTGTATTTAAGGAAAGTAAACACATTTTTTCTCTAATATTTGCTTTGTCATTTAAACGAAACAGCAGCTACAGCACAACTGCTTTTATATTAAGCATCACGGTCTCAGTGGATCCTCGTGTGCATGTAGACTACAAGATCAGTTGGTGTGAGGTGAATTCATAAAATGGATGAGTCCCCGACACAGAGCCAAGTGAGCACATTACGCAAGCCAACCAAAAGTAAATTGAGCCATTTGCTGTTGTAAAAGAGCCCAACTGCCATCTGGTCCTAAAATACATGGCATGGCCCTCGTGGTTCCCATGCCTCTGGACTCTAAAGTTGCCATCACGAGAAAATAGTTTCCATGGGAATTGGTCCATACTCATAAACTGAATGAATATGCTTTTTTAACACCATGCTATTCAATTCTGGACTTTTACCCCACCCCCCCCGAGTTGGATTTAGTTTGAGTGGTTAAGCCTATAGTCCCAATAGAGCTTGTAGTCAATTTTATTCAGAACAGCCACATATTATCTTGTTTCTCTTCCTGTGGAGAGTTAATTTGTTGTCCCAGAGAGCTGTGCTTACGTTAGAGAGCAGCTAGAAATAATTGTGTGTATTCCATTCTACAAACTTATGTACATGAGCTCAAATAAAACATGATACCTCTGTTCAATTCATCTGGGTTTCAAGTCAAATGTAAGCATTAACATAGTTTTATTTAAACATGAATAATATCATAGCTATCATGTAGACCTAAACCTAAACAGGTGCAGACCACTGGGAGTGTAAATGTGTTTTTTGTTCCAAGAGAAATATAACTGCTCGGGCCATGTCTAAAAGTTGGCATAAGAAAGGGCAGAGCATTAGAACCCATGCCACTGAGTCTGGACTGTACATATGTCCTCATAAACACTTTACAATCTAATATTTTCCAGTGACCCATATGAACCAGAATTACTGTTAAAAGACTTCCAGTACAGTTATGTATAAATAGTCAATTTAGAAGGTTAAACAGTTTATAGACTGTTTAGAATAGTTATTTGTAAGCCATCCAGCGGACAAGGGGGAAAAAGCTATCCCATTGAGAGGCGCTACTGCTGACATTGACCAAGCATGGGGAACGCTGCCCTGCAAAGAGGTAGAGGCAGTAAACAGGCGCAGCAGCTGTCCGGGACACAGTGATTTCGAGAGGGCTCAGACTTAGCACGGAGGGGAGTGGGAGTAGCACCGAGGCTGGCAGACTGTTTGTGTGAGGATAGGGTTACCTTAGCTGAAGCCTGCATCCATGGAAAAGGAGTTCAGGGGTTGAAGGTTCTGCATATGTGTGCCTAATGTGTTGATGCTCGATTGCACAATGTGTGTATGTGTGTGTGTGTGTGTGTGTTTGGTGAAGAAGAGGACGTGAACCTTCGCCACTGTATGCTCTGAGCAGGCTGCACAAGGTTATGATGAATGAATGTCCTGGATGGATCTGTGAGAGCTTATGCAATTAAATATGGAGGACATCGAGCAGGTGTACTTACTAAATCCAACCTTTACTAAGCAGGACAACGGAGTATCACTCTTTCACACAAAGACATGCCTGAGCTGCCTTCAGCCTGCAGCCTTGATACAGCACAGTGACATGTGGCTGCTTTTCAATGACAAGAATACAAAATATACCGAATGTACGGTTATATTGCAGAATAGATTACTTATCACTGAGGTAATAGATTACCTCGGTGTAATCCTGGACTCCACCCTCTCTTTCCATACTCACATCAAATACCATCACCAAATCAGCCTTTTTTCATCTAAAAAACATCTCCAGACTCTGGCCATCACTCTCTGACTCCGTGGCAGAATCTCTCTTTCATGCTTTCATAACCTCCCGTTTGGACTACTGCAATGGAGTCCTGTCTGGGGCTCCCCAGCAATACAGGCTCTACTCTACCATCAGGGTCCTCACCCACACCAAGACCAGGCAGCACATCACCCCAACCCTCATCCACCTTCACTGGCTCCCAATTCAGTCCTGCATCACATATATAATCCTCCTTCTCACCTAAAAATCCCCCCATGCCTCTGGCCCCACAGTACCTCTCCGACCTCCTCCAGCCATACACCCCACCCCGAAACCTGCGGTCCTCAGACGCTGGCCTGCTCTCCATTCCCCACACCAGACTCTGTACCTTCGGTACTGTCCCCCTGGAACACCCTCCCTGCAGATATCCGAAATGCTACATCCCTAGACATTTAAAAAAAACTCCTGAACACCACCTGTTTACTACAGCCTACAACCTCCTTTAGCTTAACAACAGTAATTCTGTAAAGTGTCCTTGGGTTTCAAGAAAGGCGCTATATAAATAAAAATAAAAAGTCTCTTAATAGTGCCAAAGACTCGCTATAAAACACGGGGAGACCTGTCCTTCGAGGCTGCAGCCCCCAGACTCTGGAACGCCTTGCCCTTGCTCCTCCGTGTTGCTGATTCTGTTGATTCTTTTAAAAGGCAACTCAAGACTGTTATTTAAACCAGCTTTTAGTTGACTGGGTTTAATTTATCTTTGACCTTTTTTGTTTTTTCTTCATATGTACATGTATTTCAGTATGGTTGTACCTTGTGAAGCACTTTGTGATTTTTATCTGTGAAAAGCGCTCTATAAATAAACTTTACTTACTTACTTACTTACTTACTAAATAAAAGTCATTATTATTATTATTATTATTATTATTATTATTATTATTATATAGGTTTTAGACAGACACAAACCTAGACAGCACACTCTTGCAGGCACTCATTCCTAACGTCCCAGCACGACTCTTTAATGAGCCTCCTATAGTGGTATGTAGGAAGACAAATGAGCCATGAAATGCCATCCTTTTGATAAATAACTCCACGGACTCCCAATTAATTTTTATTGCAAGTTAGCTGGAAGGCTTGACATTGACTTGAGGGCATAGTTTGCATAATGTATCGACCAGTTCACAGTTTAAAGCAAATATTCTCTAGCACATTGTGAAAATCCTCACATTTTTATTATTTTCTTCAAATATACCCATCATACTATTATTAAATATGATTTAAAAATGCCTATAATGAAACATTGAATTCAACACTTCTTAACTCGTTTGTCTTCATCATTTGTTATTTTTTGTCTTTACAGTTATTAGGAAATTATGGAATTCAGAAGTAATGCTGCACAACTTGAGTTGAGTTACAAGGGTCGACAAATCACTTGATGCAGATAGAGATAGATTTTTATGTCTTTGCTTTAAATCTATGTGGTGCCATCACAAACTGTCCTGTAAAGTCAATATTCTTAATGAGCACAGCCCTACATACAGTGATGTGGAATATACTGCTGCTATTACAACCATAGGCGCCGTTTTCCTCCGTGGGTGCTCACAGGCACACGCCCTTTAAAAAGAAAAAAAAGTAGTCAAAAATTGCATTTCAGAACCTTAGGAAATGGACAGCGGCTGACACGAACACACACGCCTATTAACTCGATAATAAAGCTGTAAAGTAGGCTTTCAACTCAGGACAGCGCCACTTCTCACAAATACAGATAGGATTGGAGATGAAATGTTTAACTGACACGTAACCACGCTCAGCTTCGTGGGAAATTAAGAATCAATGCCACCGACATAACCAATCACACTATGACAGACGCTCCACTTAGCACCAACTGCAATGTTTAATTTTAAATGAATGTAGCCTACTGGCAGTCTGGCACACGTGGGTGCGCAGTATTTCCGGTATCGGCGCCTATGATTACAACCACTGCAACTGCACCTTGATTACAAGAATGTGTTAATACAAGAGTAGAAGTACAGCATATGTGAACAATATAGTGTATGAAAGAAATATATAGAATGATTATGTAAAATATATAAAATGTATGTCAGTTACACGATGGCTAAGAACATCTCTCTAACATAAAAGTTAATTTGCAGGAGCAAGACAGATGAGGCGGACACAATGACCTCACTGCTGCATCTGAAGAACACAAACAGCCCTGGCCCCATAAGGCCAAGTCAAAGACAAGATTTTACCAGAACGCATTTCACAGGGGTCAATATTGCTAATTTTAGCACAGCAGCCAATGGCAGGAGTCGTGATCCAGATACAGGAGGAGCTGGATCAGGTTACGTGGCGGAGACACGAACAGCGGACGTGAGGTAATAAAGCGGGGACGGAGGACTCTGCTAGGCCTGTCAGAGCGATCACTCTTACCATATGTATGTACAAAACCAAGCCCCTTTCCTCAGTCACCACACATTTGGCAATGATCGTTACAGTATTACCTTGGGGGTGGGTATCTCCTTGTAATAGGAACCTTAAAGGTCTGTATATGACCTCACACATCGTAGCTTTGGGAACAGTAGTAAATCCCCCGACATACAGTTATGATCTAAAGGCAGAACAGCACCATCCTTGGGCAAAGTGTTCGGTGTCTGAAACGAGAATGCACTCAAAGCACTCTCTACTTCCCTGCCAGTCTCACACACAGTTTTAAAACATTCTGGTTAAAACGGGTGTTATATGACTTGGTGGTTTTGTCTTTTGGTCAAATACATCCAGAAATAAAACTATAGAAAGTGCAGGCTAGGTTTTTCTCTGCCCACTGTGTTATTATCCAACTCCAACTATTTTTAAAAACTCTGATAATGTAAGTTACTTATGTTACACAGTATCAGTTCCTTTCTACCTGATCTCTGGTGCTCAGAATGTGCTGTTCCCTTCCTGTCAAGGCTGGCCTCCTGGTTAAGTAATGTGATTAATTAACCATGAGTTGACTGGGATGCGGTCCTGTCCTCAGAGCAGGGGTGAGTTTTCATTTTGGCACCTCACAGCTGAAGCTGTATCCATTCATAGATAGAAGAAGCCCACAGAGGCCAAGAAGCACACGTATCATTCTGCATGTGAGAGCTTTTATTGGGGGGGCCTGAGGGAATGGTGCAAACCCCTGATAATATTGTACCACACCCTGGTGCCACATTCGTGAAGTGACTTTGTTCTGTTCATGTAATACATGAGTATACATATATACAGCTCTAGTTATGTTATTCAGGATGACTGTTTTACGTCGCACATTGTTAGTTCTATTATTCAGCATGCCTGTGTCACGTTGCACATTTTTGACACTGAGAGGCCACCGTAGGTGTGCGCTGTTTTTTGTGCCTTCGGGTTCCCGGAAATAAAGGAAGAGAGTTGTTGCATTACAAGTTGAGACCAGTCGTTATTTTAGCAACATAACAGACTTAGCGCAACTGCAGCGGTGAACAGAGTTGGAGGAGGAGGAGAGATCAGACAGCTCTGTCAACTGGAATAACAAACACACACACACACACACACACACACACACACACACACACACACACACACACACACACACACACACACACACACACACAGGTTTGTGGCACTATCTTTGTGGGGACCCACCATTGACATAATGCATTCCCTAGCCCCTTACCCTAACCTTAACCATCACAACTAAATGCCTAACCTTAACCCTAACCATAACCTAATTCTATCACTAATCCTACAACCAAGTCTTAACCCTCAAACAGCCCTGTAAACTTGTGGGGTCCAGCATTTTAGCCCGTCGGGACCCCACTAGTATACTGGACTGCCCCCCCCCACACACACACACACTTACATATGAACAAACTCCAGGCAGGCAGATAATGAAGATAAAGAGTGTATACGTTCGTCTGTGCTAAGAATGGAGTCTAAAGCGTGTGAGTCGGTGGCAGGCTGTCGGTGTTAGCGCTGGTGTCAGGTGTTACAGACTCCCACGTGGATTTGATCTGCTGTGCAGTGTTCCTAACAGCTTCTTGTCAAAACGTAGATCCTCATAATCCAGACTGTTGACAGCAGTTGGCTTGAACTGAGTGAACCCAAAGAAAGCCCTCCAATTCAGGTCCAGTGCAGCACCTTTGTCATTTGCTCTACTAGCCCCAGTTCACCTGCTGGCAGGTAAAGACGTCGTACGTGCAAAATGTCAGTATGTCACTTTTGACATCCACAGGTCTTTGAAAAAGGTCAGAGAATTTTCAGAGTACATAACAATGATTTACTGTAAAATCCTTCTAAATAACCATCTTGTGATAGTCCTCACCTAAACCACATAGTATTTCCAGTAAGTGAGAATGCATCTGATATGGACTGTTGTGTGCTACACGTGTGAGAAGGGAACTCCTGATTCTTCTGACATTGTTCATGAGAACACGGTTCTACACACCTGCAAAGTTTCATGACTGCATTTGCACAGTTGTGATGCTGTCCCAGCAACTGTACTAATGTGCACACACACACACACACACACACACACACACACACACACACACACACACACACACACACACAACTAAAGCCAACATAATAAAATAATCACCAGGTTTCACAAATTATATAAAAGTAAAAATAATTATAAAACTAATGCTATGACATTAGTCTAAATTAAAAACCAGATTATGTGAAAAGATAGGTCTTTAATTTCCTTTGAAAAATACCTAGTGCATATCTGGTGGAGACCTTAAATTAAAGAGAATTAAAGCTTAGATAATGGAAAATGAAACTGATATATGTGATGAAACCGATGCTATGAAAACACAGTGAAAGCCCTCCTCGCAGTGAGAGAGATCACAGCCAGATGGCACTGAGTGTCCATGCAGCGCTGCTTGAAGTCTGTCCTCTGGTGGTATAAACAGAAAGCACTGCTTCTCACACAGCTGATGAATGCAGTCACTAAAGTAGTATCACTACTCTGCTCACTTCAAAGACCTGTCTTTCTATTCAGATTCTGTCACCACTGCCACCAGTGGAAGGATATAGACTTGAATGTCTTTTCCTTTGTGGACACAACACACATCCTCTTTCTGTGTCTTGGCAAGAATAACTACCAGAGAAGGAAGAAGAAACATTTCACTTAACAAACACATTTTATTTGCCCTTCAAACGACAAAGCAAGTGAATTTACAAGGTGGGATGTTCCTTGCAAAGTGTTACAAAAATACAAAAAGTACATGAATGCTTAGAGCGGTTTAAGGTCTTTTAGAGCGAAACATTCCAGCTGCATTAACGAGTCGGATAAATAAGGGAATAAATATTCTTGTTGGTCAGTTAACAGTCGGGCATTGGGTCATGTTTGCATTCCCCCTGGTCCGCAGTGTTGATGTGAACATCGTCAATGTCATCTATGTAGTCATCCTGGACACTGTGGTCAGCATGGTTACCGTGGTCACTGTGGTGATCTGAATCATGATTCAGCTGTGCATACTCCACTGACCCCTGCTGAGAAGTGACAAAACCATGAAATGTGAGTTTATGTGAAGAAACAATAGGGGCTGGATCACTAACTATAAAACTGATACCGTCTGAAAGATTACTGCATGACACTCAGGACTATATCGATCAGCATGGCAGACCGACTGCTTGTAATGTATGTATTTGTACATTATATGTCAACTCATTCGTTTTAAGCAGAAATGAACAGAGTAGTGAGAATATGCAGATAAACAAGAACAGTTACATTTTCAGATCTGTCTTGCACTGATATTTTAAGGTCAAAGCAAAATATATAGCTCATAGTGTTGGGTAAGACTTTATTTTACTTCCCTCCTCTCTCTCCCCTTTCATATCTCAGCTTTCCAGTCTAATAAAGGCAGAAATGCCCCCAAAAATAAAAAAATGCCATAGGTTTTGCAGGTACTTAGTCACAAACCAACAAAGTATTGGGCAGAAATTTGAAATTTTGACCTGATGAGAAAATGAACAGTTAAGGTATCACCAAAGTTTTCACAATTTATCCTGAGGTGAACATTAATGTGTGTGCCAAATTTAACGGCAAACCATAGTTTCAAAGAGAATTTCACTAAAAACACAAATGTCAATGGTGGCACTATAGAGAAAAAGTCAGAGAATGCCCAAAGTCAGTGGTATTCAACCTCTGGGGACCATTAATGTCTGTACAAAATTTCATGGTAATCCACCGATTGATCGATGAAATATTTCAATTTGGACCAACGTGGTAGAACAATCAACATTGCCATCCCTAGAGAAACGCTGCTAACATGGCTAAAACAAGACAGTTTTGAAAAAAGTTTTGTTATTCTATTTTCTATATCTTAGTAAGTTGAGTAAGTAAGTAAAAAAGTATAATGATTTTTCTATCATAGGAATCATTATCCCTCGTACATGTCGAACCTGCCTGTAAACTAATTTCTGTAGACACATTTCTTAATGTTCAGTTGACCTCCTGACTGAGGTTTACTAAGGTTAATTAACTGGAGTTAATAAACTGGAGTGTAACAATTGAACAAAATTATTGCCAAATTGCATAGTTCTTTGCGGGACACCTACATAATTATTTGTAAATTATCACAAATTTTCAAACAAGTAAGATGAAGCGAGTGTTTTACTTGGAAACCATACTTTCAGTTACCTGTCTACAAACTCCACGGGTTTTCCGTTTATTGCACTGTGTCCGTCAGTGAGAGGTCTCTCTGAGCAAAGACATCACAGATTTATGAGTGTGTGTCTGCCTTTTTGTAGTGTGTGCATGCACTGTACGCGGCGTTATGTGTGTGTGTTTCTACTTACACCATCAGCCTGCTCTGGAACACCTGCACAAACAAAGCCAAAGGACAAGTTCAGGAAACAAAAGGACTCTGAGGATTAAAGGAGGGCTTGTATAGTCATCAGGAGCACTCCCATGAACAGCGGCCACATCCCTGAAAACTGGAAGCTTATCGTGTTGCACACATTTACACTAATATGTATGTGCTAATACACAGTCTTTATCTACAAGCAAGTCTCTTCTTAGCGCACATAGAGCAAAAAGCATGCCTATTGTGTTTACTTGTACTTCTGTGCATCATCGATAGTATCACTACAGCTGACATTTAAAGCGTTAGGAGTCATTAGGAGCCAATGAATGAACAATGGACGAGTTTCCCCCATGAGTATGAAACAATGGAGCGTGCTGCTAACGGATGTACACACTGTTTGGCTCTGATTGTTAGAACAGGAAGTTCTCTTTGACGAAAGCAGGAAGTGGACACCTGGGGTCTGGGCCTTCTGTTTTAATGGGACATTCTTTCAATAACAATGCATATGTTTAAAGTTGGAGCTGATCCTGTTTCCTGGCGCTTTTTCTTTTTCAAAAGTCAGCAAGCAGCTTGATTTCTCTCACCACATCAACGTAAGTGGGACATGAATGAAGAGCAGGATGTTAGTCATACCTTGCTTGGAGTTCCGCACTTCGCTGTACACCGTGTTTGTGCCCTTTTTCACTAGTGCTGTCAACAACAAAATACACAAGTATTTTAGACAGTGTTTTTAAATTCAGAAAGATTATACTAATAATATTCAAATTCAGAGGCAGTCTCACCTCTGTTAGGATCTGCCTCTCTGGTCTGCACCTCAGTGTATTGAGTTTCTGGCGGATTTTCTGGAGCGGTCACACTATTCTGGTCCTCAGAATCTGCAGTACAATGATTAGCAAGCTGTAGTTAAACTTCATAGCATTTTTATAAAATATTTAAATCAAAGAGTATAGCAGGCAAATTAGGCAACATTTAAAGGATAACACTTTTGATAATCTATATTTGGGATATTCTAAAAATCTTAATGTGGTTTAATGTACCTAAACAACGATCAATGATTACCAAAAAAGAGAGAAATTTGGTGATGATTAATCATTGTTTAGGTACATTAAACCACATTAAGCTTTTTCCTTGCCATAGGCGCCAATGAAGAAGAAAACAACGTGAGATAACTTCTATAATCGTTGGATTTCGGTTTAGTTTTTTTGACAGGCTTAAGTGTTCATGACAAGATATTGCCATGAGAAATTTGGTGATCATTGATCGTTGTTTAGGTACATTAAACCACGTTAAGCTTTTTCACGTTAAACGTTTTAGAATGTCCCTCTATATTTGTCTCTCTTGTCTGCTTGGCCAAAGTCAAATATAGCTTAAATGTTGTCCACTATTAAAAGCACACCAATGATCCACACTGTCGAACTGAGTGACATGCTCCTTTGAGTTAATCCCACATACATTGTCCTGCAGCTGTAAATACTCACTAGCGCACCAAATGTGTATTAATCCACAGCCGAAAAATAGTCCCCAACAAATACATTATCTATTCCCCTTTGAGTACCCATTGCTAAAAACTACAGTGACAAGCTGCTACATGAAATCACTTTTTATTTTTTAAATGGAACAATGTACTATTTTTTTTACTTTTTTATTTACATCTTCAGTAGCAACTAGTAGGTTCAGGGCTGAGAATCACAGATAGACTAAGGATGCCAGAAATTGTTGAAGGACAGACTAACACATTGTTAGATTTGCTCTTTTCATGGGATTCATTAAAAAACAGTAAAAACTGTCGACACACTCACCAGAGCCTGATGCATGTTCACTCCAAACACTTTTTCCTATCATGCCTGGAGTGACTACGCAGAAACAAAAGCAGCAACAATGGTGGTTGTTGAAACAGTATATCCCAACACTTTCATGCTTAAACAGTAAACAAAGAAAACATTTTTAAAATGAATTTTGTAAGTACAGTTTGCGACTCAGTATTTGTATGAGCATGAAAGACTTTACCATTGGCAGCCTGATTGACCTCGGCCTGGGTGAGGCTTAACCGCTCCACTTTGGTGCTGGCTGACTTCCTACAAAGAGGTGGACACAAAACACAATCAGCTTTTTAAAACAGGAAACTGCATTACTAACTACTCTTGTTAATCACATTCTTCACGTCCAAAACACTGATGGTAGATACGAATATGAGCAATGTTACTTACACTGACAGCTCGCCAGTTCTTTTCCTCTTATATGAAAGGAGACGTCTTTTAAAGGCCAAAATGAGGCTAATTGCCAGTATGAGCAGGATGAAGAAGACAGTAATACCGATAAGACCTTTCTTCCAGCCAGCCATCTTCACTGCAGAATACATTTGAATGAAATATATGGATGGGTATGAATCATATTATAATTAGATTTAAAAACACAGAATGTCTGCTTAATGTAGGGTCTTTCACTTCTGGGTAAACATGTATAATATTTTCATTTCCTGATCATGCAAATGTACACACCTGCGCTCCTCATAGATATGAGAGTGGTAGCTGGATGCCATGTGAATGAATGCAAATACCAGCACTTACTTTACATTTTCTAAATATGTATTATTTTATTTAATAACTTTATGTAATAATTACCACAGTGTCTATACTTCAAACTCATTGGCTCAATTATTTAAAGTTGGTCTGATAGTGTGTCTTAGAAATGCTAAGTCAAAAAACAATCTGTGTACCCTTATGGTGTAGCACTTCTACTTATTCTTTTTCCAACAGCACAAAACCCATTATATTTCTATGTATGTTTACAAAAAAGCTGACGAAATTTTCAAACTCAAATCAAAAGATAATTTTAGACTTTATCACACAGATGGTCTCAAAAGACATCCTAACTCTCTAAAACCCTAATTGGGCCTCACAAAGATCGACACACAAGAATCGCTCCCGTGACCATCATCTACTGAAAATAAAAAACACACCTCTGATCATGAAAGTGTGGCTCTGTTTGGTTTCGTTGGCCTGGTTGGTGCTCAGACAGTAGTAGTCCCCTCGGTGCTCTCTTCTGACATTGCTGATGTTGTAGGATCCTTCCAGTTTCATGGAGGTCTGGGTGGCGAGAGCGCCCTCCGTCTCAGTGTGGTACCAGGTGAAGGTGATGGGAGGAGTGCCTCTCTGGACAGAGCAGACGAGAGTCAGGTCCTGCCCCTCGGAGACGTCCCCCGTGCCGTGGAGCATGGTCAACACTGGTTTTGACACGGGCTCTGCATGGAGTAAAACACATGTTAGACCTGCAGTTCACCATGTTAACATCAATTTGTTTGAATGAGTCATCATCCAACGCACCTATGATGGTTGAGCGTAGCAGCCCTAATCCTGTCATGGGAGGCTTGTTTTCACTGTTTTTTGCGTGGCACAGAAAGTTATTTGAGTCTGAAATCTTGTAGATCGCTGAGCAGTCAAAGATGGCCTGTTCCCCCTGCTTGCTTACCACCCTGCTCTCAGTCAGCATGTGAGAGTTGAACAGGGTGTAGGTGATGGGCAGAGTGCCATTGTCACTGTGACAGAGCAGCTGGAAGCTCTTTCCCAACACCAGCGTTCCCCCCACCACACTCAACATGGGTTTTGAAACAGGAACTGGGGATAAAGATGATTAGCCAGTTAGAGCGACAGAAAAATAAACAAGACAGACCCAGGTAAACGAGAGTCGACAGCCATGCTAGTAACTCTGTGAGGCTGTATTTAGATGGGCTAATGTCAGCATGCTTAATTTTGTGCATTTGATGACTCACCTTTTGCCTTAACAACAACTGTTTGGCTTTCTTTTACAAATGTGTGTGTAAGAGAAGCAACGGCTTTACAGGTGTAGTTGCCATTTTTAGAAGGGTGTGCCGTAGTGTTGTATGTCTCTTCACTGTTGAGTTTGATGTTATCTTTGTAGATGGAGAACTGTATGCTTTTATAGCTGATCCTCTCAGGAACATAAATTAAGACAGAGCAGGTCAGTTCGAAGCGGTCTCCCATAAATATGTCTATGGGATTCACAGTCAGCTGTGGCTTTGAAAACAGCTCTGTGGAAGCGGGACAGCAAAAATCAAGCATTATACAAGGCTTTCAACTGATGATGAGGGGGTACTTAATGTAATTTTAGACATTTGGTAACAAATAGTTCTCCAGTGCTTGCCTTTGACGTTGATTGTTTTATTGGTTTCTTTCTGCACATTGTTCCACTCTGCCTTGCACACAAGCTCCCCAGAGTCGCCTTCCTGTGCAGTGAATCGATGACTGAGGCCGACTAGGGCTTGCTTGAGGATCCTCCTATTCCTCGTCAGGAATACTTCAGTGTTCGGCGGTGGTCGCACCACTTTACAGACCACTTCTATTATATCACCCTCAAAGACTTCTGTGGAGGGCAGCACATTCATGATTGGTGAAATGGAGAGTCCTGCAAGACACAACTCAGAAGAGTCAATAACACAAGCCCCTTTAAGCGATCGATCGGATATTTTCTTGGAGCCATGACAGCTCTTTAACTAATCACCTTTGACTATGACTGTCATCTCGTTGCTGCGGTTGGAGCGTTTGGCCCCAGAAACCAAATTAACCTCATAGTCACAGACCAGGTAGTGGTCTTCAATCTTCCTCAGGACCATTGTGGTCTCTAATGAGTTCCCATTGGGCACTGGCTGCTTTATCTTCTCAAAGTCTCCATTCCTAAGTCTCTGGTAAAACCGGAAGATGAGGGATCCTTTCTCCTCCGGAGCACTGCAGGTGGCTGTGAATTCCTCACTCTCATAGGGTTCCTTATTATTCAAATTCAGAATGGGGGTCTGCAGGCCTGAGGAGAGGAAAAGCCAATAGGACAGTGGGAAGTAAAGCCATTACTCTTCATACTAATGTTGTTTGTTCAGATATAATAGTACACATTATATGAGCTGCCTGGGTATATAGTGTGTGAAGAACTTTCTCAAATTACAAACATTGAGAATTTAAAGTGCCATACCCATTGATTTTGTGTGTTTTAGCCTATTAACTAAAAAAGGTTGTATATTTATATTCCTGATAATAATTTACCAAAGTTTGCTTTAAGTCAAAATACTTTTTTTTCTTATGCAATAAAATAAAAGAAATATTTTTTTTTTGTACAGCATCCACAATATGTTTATGTTTAGAAGTATTTTAAGAATTGTGCAATTTTTTCATGGAATAACATTTACAAAACAATAACGCAGCCAGAATACTCAATATGATTGATATTTAACTCAAGAAAAGTTGTAGGTGTCTGAAAATGCTTACAGTATTTATACTGCAGAAGGCAGGAAAACATTCTACAACTCATGCTGTGTAAACTGGCTGGCAGTAATGTGAATGATTTATCAACTGGAAAAGAAACACTGGTTTTGTCTAGAGATGGCCCGATACCATTTTTTTCTTCCCGATACCAATTCCGATACCTGAACTTGCGTACCCGCCGATACAGAGTACCAATCCGATATCAGTGTGTCATGTATTTTATTATGTTTTAACAATTGTATACTACTATCCCTGTATGGATGTGATATTATTTCTATCTTTGTTGTCTGTCTGGCTCAGGTAAAACTTGTTTAACTCTCAAACAATGAATGACGTAGAACTTTCTTTTATTATCCAGATCAGTCAGTTATAAAGGAAAAAGAACATAAATAAACTACTTTAACGTAGATTTTCTTTAGGGCTTTATTACATGGTATCGGATCGGTGCATAAACTCCAGTACTTCCCGACACCAATACCAGCGTTTTAGGAAGTATTGGAGCTGATACCGATACTGGTATTGGAACATCTCTAGTTTTGTCCAACTACTTTGTGTTGATTTTTTCCCCAAAATTGTGCTGATATATGGAAGGTATATTATCAAATTGTTCATGTCATACCGCCCTTGTCAGACAAAAGCAGCAATAACAACAAACAAATCTAACCAATTGAAAACAAATCAACCTTGGTGTTTAAAATCTATTGTACCAATACATAGTTCTACCTGTGACGTCGAGATTTTGGCTGAGGCTTGCTTTGCTCTTGTCCTTGACTGTGACACGACACTCATAACTCCCAGAGTCAGCTGCCCTGGCTGGGTTAAGTTCGTATATGACTGTGTCTTCTTCAGTGGAAGAGGAGTGGATTGGAATGTCGTCCCGTGTGAGCTGGAAAGTATGATTCAGGTGAGGGATGTTGTCATGACTGACTTTGACCTGGCATTGTAGGGTCACCGGTGTCCCGCTCTGAACTGTGCTGCTGGGTCGGATTATAAGGCCAACACTATCGATAGTGTATGCTGGAGGTCCAAATGTCACACACACACAAACACACACACACACACACACACACACACACACACACACACACACACACACACACACACACACACACACACACACACACACACACACACACACACACACACACACACACACACACACACATTAGAAAGAAATAATTAGGACCGCATGTCTTGTTTGTGTAAAACCAACATCAGTGACTGAGCCAGTTATACAATACAACAGTCTGGGTGTATTATTCTTTTCCATAACAAAATTTGGGAGGTTCATTCAAACTCATGCTGATTTGAAAGATTACCCAGAATCCCCTGAGAGGATTAAAAATAGCTTCAATGAACCTGTCTAAAGACTTGAAAATATCAAGGAGACCAGGAGTGCATGATACAATGCCCATTTCATGCAAAAAATAACTGTGTGAGGTAAAAATATCTTTCTTGCCTAATACAGCAAGGAGTAGATAACCCAAAACTGTCTCAACGCTTGAGAAACTACAACCCTCTGGACCAATTATTAAACAAGAGTCAAATATACAGTATAATGTATTACTTACATGACTGTCCTCTGGCACACTGCCCTGTGTTTGGAGAAAAGCAAAGGAAAAGGAAGAAAAGAACAGAAGTGAGAATCAGATTAGGTTTAACTGAAGGAACGTCCTTTATCTTTGAAGGAGCACAGCGGTGGGTCCTTACAGTAGTGTAGGAGACAGGTGAGAAGCAGCAGCGGCAGATTGGGGGGTATGGAGTCCATCTTGAGTGATGGTGGTTCACTGCTGTTAGGTGAAAATACAGCTGCAGAGGGCCGGCGAGACAGAGGCCAGAAGGGCAGTCAGAAAGACGGGGAGGGCCGTAGGAAGGGAGAGGTGGAGCATGTGGAGGACAAACTTGTGGTGTGTCCGGCAAGAGTGGTGGTGATGGGGGTGAGGGGGTGTTCCTCGTCTTATCATACACACTCCTTGTGCTGCTTGACAGACCAGGAAATGGATGTTACTTCCTCAGGAATCTAGCATTTATTGTGTTTTTATTTGAGTGTGAGAGACTCAACAATAATGCAAAATAGCCATAGCAGGGACCTGGTAAGGGAGTTTCTTATAATATTTCATAGTTTATTACATAATTCAACAGTTTATTATGGAGGACAAACCATTTTGAGATATGCTATGACTCCATTTGGTCATATAAGAGACTGTTCCCCAGAGAGACTACAACATTTGTGTAGAAGTGTGTTGTTTGTATGATGTTCTTTGTGTCTATATTTTTATTGTCTTCCTTTGTTTTTATAACATAATATAACTTTGTACAGCACTTTGTTCAGCCTAGGTTGGTTTTAAATGTGCTCTATAAATAAATTGACTTGACTACAAAACAACAAACACATCAGGAATTATGCAAGAACCTAAAAGCCGCACTCCACTTAGCTCAGCCCACAATCTCACCTCTTAAATAGTTAATGTCATACACTGTTGTTTCTTTGCTGTATTGAAGCAATACCTACTGACTCGTGATCCAATCTCAAATGAAATATATCAAAACATTCAGTGTTTACACCCAATCCCTTCTCCTTCAGTGCTCTTGTTAAAACTGTGAGATGAAACTATGATGGAGCTACTGAATCATTTATATGATACAAACTAAGATCTTAGAACTGCATAGCGTGTAGAGATGATTTATATATGACCAACTGTTTGGGCAACTTGGGGAGAAACACACAACATAAGGGAATTTTAGATTAATTATGGCTACAATTTGAGATATCAATCCTGCACTTTATCTACTATCCAGTGAGAAAATTAGACTTAAGAAGGCGGGCATTATTGTTGGAGAGGTGTAGATTAATCTCATGACAAATATTGTAGTTGTCATGGATGTCTTTCCCCGTCAAATTAAGTATTGTGCTTTGGGATTCCTCTTGGAAACAGTCCCTCCACTTAACACAGTATATGTTAAACAATATCAAAGGCAACATGTAGAATGTCAATATTGAGACTGAAATGTAAATTTCAACTTTTGTTGTCTCTCATTTCACAAATCCACACATATTTTAATACTGAGAATGTGGTTGTGACTTCCAGATGTGAGTATGCAATGCTGTGCATTTCTTCTTGCAATTCTTAACTGTGACCACTAAGAGCTGCTGAAGACTAACAGAAAAAAGGGTCTGCTCTGCAGCTTTATCTGCATAATGCTCACAGTCACTTTCATTTGTGCCACATTTTACGAACAACAAATGTTTTCAGGCTGTGCAGCGGTGTATTTTATCTTCTACAGAGCTGCTGCTGAAGAGGTGACCTTGATGGGAGACCGCCATGTTATTCCGACACAAACCACCCTATCTTACACTGCAAACCATGGATGGTGCCAGTCAGTATTAGAGTCTGCTCAGGCTGTTTCCTAATGCCTGGGTTGGTTAGCAGCACACAAGAAGTTGCACATACTGGCTCAGCATGCTGCTGATGAAAGCGTTACTAAGCATTTCTTAGAAAGATAAGTGTTGATGGTGGCATTTGAAAATGGCCCATCAGAGTCCATGCTACTTTCTAATAAGCATTTCAGAAACTAAGAGCACATAAAGTTGGAAGCATTGCACACACAGATGACTGTGTACTTCAGGTTAGATGTTCGTTCCAAGTAAGCTAACATGCCAGCTTCCCATCCTCATCCAACTACTATGTATTTTTGCATCCTTTCACACTTGATCATCAGATCTAGATCTGCATTAGTATACATAATATAACATTACATTGATAAATGTAATCACGCAGAAATACAGTATATACACAACTACACGGCCCACTTTGAAAGTTGTGTGTCGTCGGTATTGGGATGTAGACCATGTAGACACCAAGGTCTCTATCTTACACTAGTGTGTCAGTGGTCTTCCAACAGCGTCAGACATGGCTTGATAGTTTTTAGAGTGATTCTACAAATAGCCCATTGCAGGAAATAGCCTAACCTTTGCAGCTCCTCATAACTGAGTTCACTGCTGTAGACAGCTCTGCTTAAGCCATAATCTGCTAACCTCCTAATTTCCACTGAATTAGCATTGGTTAGAGATCTGTAGAGAGGGTTAGAGTTTAATTGTACGTCAGCCGGATACACACTCAGGGGTGGAACAGCGTTTTGAGGCTGGTTTGGCTGTGTCAGGGCTGGACAGGGGTAATGATAACTTGACATTATGACCTGCGATTATTTTTGTCTTCTTGACATATCCGCTTGGTTTCTCCTCCTTCAAAACGCAGCTCACCTCTAAAACGGACTAATCCTGCTGGATGATATTACCTGCATGCGTTTACTGTATTTTCGTGACTGTAAAGAGTGTGTCGCATTGAAGGGAGTGATTGATGGTGGCCCTGGTAGTACCATTGACACCATCAGTTCTCAGTGGGTCCAGGGCGGCGGCGTGATTGATGTATTCGCACTGGGTCCCATCCTGCCAGCACTTCTCTCAGACTGCCAAGCAGATTCTGGCTCTGCTGCACACTGTAACATGGATCCCGGCGTGTTGAGATTCAACCACCGCAATGATGCATATCAACACAAACAATATTGCCTGTGCCAGAAAGGATGCCAGAGACAACATGCGAAACAGCTTCCTGAATCAAGGAAGGGTTGCTGTGTGCGTAAACTGAACATAATGAACTGTGCTGATGTTTCTCTGAATTACACAAGGACATTCTACTGTAACAAGTGTCTGAAGAGATCAGTCCACAACTAATTTAGACTCATGCTTTATTTAGGCCTAAGGGAAATGTTGATGTACAATTAAAAAAACTCCATTGAAAGACATGAGACAGGAAATGTGTTTCTGCTCTGAGGCAAAACATCTTCAGGGCATAATAACAAGCAATCAGCTCAGGCTTTGTAGAAAATGTAGCCTGTACAGGTTTTAGAGGAAACATTTTGGAACAAATAGTTTAATACGACAAACCAAAAGAGAGGAATTGCTCGTGGGACAGCACAAATCACTGTTTAAACATGAATTTATTTGATAACGCAATGGTTAAGATGTGGTTAGGGAAGCATCAAGGTTTGGGCGATGAGTACTTCCTTCAGCTTTGTTCAAATAAGGTAAAGTCTGCCCAACAGTTAAATGCTCCAAAGTAATTTAAATGAGCGTGCAGAACACTAATAATGAAACTGTTTCTGCCTCAATTGTAGGCTCCACATTATCTTTTTTATGTAATTGTAACTATTTAAGTTTTAACACTCTGGTTGTCTGCTCCTTTGCATTGAAAGGAGCCAGTTGAGGTGGATTGGGCATCTGGTAAGGATGCCCCCTGGGCGCCTCCCTAGGGAGGTGTTCCAGGCACGTCCAGCTGGGAGGAGGCCTTGGGGAAAACCCAGAACTAGGTGGAGGGATTATATCTCCACCCTGGCCTGGGAACACTTCGGGATCCCCCAGTTGGAGCTGGTTAATGTGGCTCGGAAAAGGGAAGTTTGGGGTCCCTTGCTGGAGCTGCTGACCCCGCGACCTGACCCCGGATAAGTGAACATAGATGGATGGACACTTTTTTGTCCTGCACCAGCAACTACATGGATGTGCACAACATTGTCTTTTTTTTAACCAGTTACTTCCTTCAGCTTTGCCATCATGGTGACAATAATATACGCAGGGTTAAAGGTCCCATGACATGGTGCTCTTTGGAAGCTTTTATATAGACCTTAGTGGTCCCCCAATACTGTATCTGAAGTCTCTTTTATATAGACCTTAGTGTTCCCCTAATACTGTATCTGAAGTCTCTTTTATATAGACCTTAGTGGTCCCCTAATACTGTATCTGAAGTCTCTTTTATATAGACCTTAGTGGTCCCCTAATACTGTATTTGAAGTCTCTTTAATATACCGTATTTTCCGCACTATAAGGCGCACCGGATTATAAGGCGCACCTTCAGTGAACGGCCTATTTCAGAACTTTTTTCATATAAAGGGCGCACCGGATTATAAGGTGCATAGAATAGAAGATACTGCAGTCAAACGTTTGACTGGGGTTGCGTTAAACATCCACTAGATGAAGCTGTGCTAAAGGGAATGTCAACAAAACAGTCAGATAAAGTCAAACTTTATTAAGTGTTCTGACAACTCTGTTCACTCCCATGGTAACGTTGTTAATGTTAATGAATGTCATGCCCATATTGCATATCAATCGAATTGTCTGCTCATTGGCTAAAAAGATAGACGGGTCTAATAGCATTTAAATCTAAGTGGTCCGAGAAAATGTCGATCGTCTCAACGTGGTCCCTGACATGTCATCGGCTTGTCCGCTTCCATTGGCCATATCAGAGGCAAACCTGAACGATTGGCTAATATGAGCTACCAATCGAAAGCTTAGAAGCTAGGGAATACGATGACGCCCACATCGATCATGTAGCAAGCTGGGTAGAGAAGCTAGCGCCGATAACAAGTGCGGGAATGGAAAACTGTTACATTTCCTTGGACTCTTGTGGATTTATAAAAATCAAGTTTTGGGCAAAATACCACTTTGTTAGTGAAAGGACAACAAAAACAGGTATGCACTCTCGACACCTGCGCAGATTACGGCTGAATTGTTTTATTTTCTGTTACTTTGTAACAATTGTGTAACTGCTATAAATCATCTTATGCTTTGTATGTGGGCTTAAATTAATCATTAGAGGCTAAGCTTTCAATTGGTGTGTCGCATGGCTGTATATTTTGAAGATTTAATGGGGGCACAAGGTGGAGGGTGGGGGTGTGGCCTTGGCCAACAGCCACTTTGCTCGTTTGAAAGCCATGATGTGTCTCTCTCATGGGTGGGCTAAATTCTCTGGGCGGGCAAAGCAGAGAAAGGGGAGGTAACCTTGCTCCTTATGACCTCATAAGGAGAAGATTCCAGATCAGCCCATCTGAGCTTTCATTTTATCAAAGGCAGAGCAGGATACCCAGGGCTCGGTTTATACCTATTGTCAATTTTAGCCACTGGGGGACCATAGGCAGGCTGGGGGAATGCATATTAATGTTAAAAAACCTCATAAAGTGAAATTTTCATGCCATGGGACCTTTAAGTTTATGTTGTTTGCTCCCACCACAATAACTATGACCGTTAGAGGGCTTTCTTGCTTGGATGTAAATGGAGTATGTTGTTTTGGGGCAATGGCTGAAACGCCTGTGGCGTTCCTCTTTGGAGGACAGTCTCGTAAAAACTCTTATGTGATATTGAGACTTATTTTTCTATAACTTTGGCGTTTCCAGTTTGTTTAATGTGCAAATGTGAATTAAAACACATTGAATCACATTTAACGGCACTATATTGTATGTAAGACTTTAACTTTTAGAGTGTTTACTTTGTGCAGATATATCTGACTGACTGAATGTTTACTTTACGAAGCCACTCTCCATCGTCACCCCCCCCCCGCGGCATGGTGTGTTTTGACAGCCAGTTGCATCCCCAGAGCTCTTCTGCTCCTGCCATCAAGGCTGGCTGACCCAAGACTGGAAACAGTGTGGATGAAGGACAACATGGAGACATGGAGTTTCTGCCTCTGGCACAACAGCCCGCAGGAAGCAGGGCGCGTGTTGCAACGAGGCCCACGCAGCCTCAACTCCATCTTTCTCTTACCAACTGCCTGTTCAAGTGTCATCACAGCTCTGTTTCACTTATTTAGCTGGGGGATTTAAAGGGCTTCTTTTCATCATCACCCCCTCTCTTTTCCCTGTTGTCTTTTTTCCCAAATCTTCTCCTTTCACTTCTTTTTTTTTCTTAAACAGGTCTAATGACTGACTTTCTCTCACTCTCCGTCTCTCTCTCTGTCCTCCTCGCTTCCCCCGCCACCTCATATCTGCTAAATCAATAATAAATGATCTGAGAGGCTTGGCTGTGACAAGCTCTCTGCTTTCATTCTCTCATGGTTACTGGGGAGAATCAGACAATGCTCCGGGTCCTGGTACAGATGCAGGTTTACAGAAGAACAATGAAGCAGAGGGGACACAAAGGAATGTCATGCTCATTGTTTGGTACTGCAGGGCCCTGTTTTTGGTATGTGGACAAACGAGTTATCCAGATTAGATATTTTGACAATTTTGACACATTTATTTTTGTTTTTCGAAACTGGCTTAATTTATAGCTGGAGCTGTTGTCAGAGCAACATGTCCTTAAGGCCGAACTTGCAAATGGGTATGCTTATTGACAGTTATCTGGATCACGACTCAGAAGGTTTACTTTGAACCACATACATGAAGTCATTTTGCAAATACAAATGGCGCGCTTTGTTAGATTTATAATAAAATAGTCTTGATATAACAGTGATTTTAGATGAGAACATGCAGGTGACTGTAAACTCACCCTGATCTGCAATGATCACAAATACATTTTCATAATGAAAACTTACCTTTAGTTATACATGATGAAATAAATAAATAATAAAAAAGTTTGTAACCAAAAAAAGCACCACACCAAATTTAGTTTGACAAACTCTAAGCGAAAAGACATAAACTCAATTAAAATATTAAGCCTGTTAAAAAAAGACCAACATAGCCAGAAGATATGAAGCTCAGCGCATATTCACAGGAAGACTTGTAATTACTGCAATCACCACTATCACTCCCTAAATCTATTCAGCTGTTGAGAGGCGTTCACTCTTCAGTAAACCAATCAGAATTGGTCACAAAATTCATGATCCAATCACAGCATGACATCCTGCTTTAAATGTCTTCTCTCCTTGCTATCAGCTGTCTTTTCCGGCAAACGTGCAACCCTCCTCCTCCCCTTCCACCTCCGGGCGTCGTCAACCAACGCAACCTGACGCCCTTTCCGGCAGACAGGTCCTTTGTTTCCGCCATCACCAGTGTGTGTGTGTGTGTGTGTGTGTGTGTGTGTGTGTGTGTGTGTGTGGAGGGGGAGAGGATATATCTGTTTCTCTACCCCTTTAAATATTTTTAATGATGGAGTCTAATTCCCAAAGACTCTGTACATTTCATATTATGCTTTTCTACAATAAACATTTGCATATCTGCAACGAAGTCTCTCCTGATTGAAATGGAATTTCATTTGACATTAAAATAGGAATTTGTCATTTGACAAATGTCTTTTGACATGCTTCTCTACCCCTTTAAATATTTTTAATGATGGAGTCCAATCCCCAAAGACTCTGTACATTTCATATTATGCTTTTCTACAATAAACATTTGCATATCTGCAACGAAGTCTCTCCTGATTGAAATGGAATTTCATTTGACATTAAAATAGGAATTTGTCATTTGACTGCTAAACTCACTTTGCTAAACGTTATTTATGCAATTTAAGCTGCGTTTAAGAGATATTAATACGGTTTAATTGACATAACACGCTTATTATTATCATTAAAAAGAGGCTTTCTTGTCCATGGGGAGAACCTCCGCCGGCATGCACCAACATCACCATCACTCACTGACTGTTTAAAAGTGAAAGTGTGGAAAACTATTCCAAATATTGTGGAGCACACCGTACAACAAAATGACACCAGCAACAAGGCAGCACACATAAAATGAAAATTTGACGGTTCTCAACACACATGCCTGGAGTCGTTTAAAACCTACCTAATACCTCATGTAACCACAATCACATGATCAGCACCCACACCAATCATATGAATGCTGGTCATGATTTTAACTCTTCACTAATATTGCCTTTATTTCAAAATAAGAGCGCACTGTTACCCAAGATAACTTCATGCAGGAATTACAAATCAATCCTCAAACTGCTTTCAAAGAACCAAATAGACTGGATTTAGTCTATATCCACGACTTTCACTTCTGGGATTGTTCCGTTGCCGCCGAAAATTCCGCTGGCTGTCACTCTTTTGGGCTGGATGTCCGTTACCTTCCGCTTTCTTTGTGTTGGAATTTTAAACTCTGATCAATTTATGAGGATTATGGTTAACTTCTCCTCAGATCTCTGCAGGGTAAATCCAGACAGCTAGCTAGACTATCTGTCCAATCTGAGTTTTCTGTTGCACGACTAAAACAACTTTTTAACGTTCCACCAAAACAAGTTCCTTCCCGAGGCTATTTTGCAGCAGCACCGTGCCTCTGTCCAGGTGCTTAGCGCCGCCCATGATGATTGTGATTGGTTTAAAGAAATGCCAGTAAACCAGAGCACGTTTTTCTCCCATCCCGGGATGCTGTGGGGACTAGCCAGAAACTCCTCCGCAGCGCTGTGGAGGAAGGTCTGGCAAAGTGAGACTAAACTGGATGAGAATAAACAGGATTAGTTTAACCTGATATCTGTTTGTTAGCCTGAATTAGGCTATGTTTGAAGAACAGGGCCCTGATCATCTACGGTGAGCTTTCACACCACTACACAGCAGGCCTTCAAATCTTCACGGTGCAGGCAGCACATGTATCCATGGCGTGCAGCATGTGGACAGCTCCATCTGAAACTCCACAGGAGGCTATTGCTCAGAGAAGCCCGCTGTGTGCTCCCTCCCCACAGAAACCTGAATCCAAGGCCTCCTCTGTTCACATGCTGGTTTGAACATGAGCTTAATTCTTTCTTTCTCTCACTTTTTGTTGTTGGTCCCTGATAGATCCACTCTGCTGAAGAGTCCTTGAACGATACACTCCAGGTGTGCTCTTCTGTTCCGATCCTGGTGAGACAGAGGAGGCAGAGAGAGGACCACATTGTGTGACTCTCAAAATCTATTATTCAGATGTCAAAGAAAATAAATAGACAAATTGCCCTGTAACTCAATCAGTTCTTCTGAAACAGCTTTTTTTTCTCTCATAGAGGGGAAAAGAGAGAGAGAGCCTCCAAGGCTGCGATCTCTAAAACGTTAGCCAGGTTTCCATACAAATGTAACTCAGGAAAAAGCTCTAAATAGCCTCCTCAGAACAGAGGCTCTCCAGAGAGCAGAGAGAGAAGAGTCTTTCTTTGGGTTCTCGTACATCATGAGATAGATTCTGGTTCGTCTTCAAAGTACAGTGCTGTGAAGTACACACTAAAGTAAAGAAAATTCTGCACAGTGATGGGGGGCTACTGAGACCGTGTTTTTACATCCAGTGTTTCAAAATCCTGTTTGGATTGTAGCTGTTCCTATCAAACTGAATCAATCAGACATGCACAATTTGGCCTGATCTAATGTGCTACTCCCATCAGTCACTGCAGTGTCAGCCATTGAAGCTATCAACTCACAAAAAAGGAGCAGGGCTACGTCAGTTAATCATGATGGTTCTGATTAAACCATGCATTTAACCTCAGTCTTTAGCTCAGTTAAAACCCTGTTCTCACAGTGCAAGGGCATCTGGCAGAACCCACTCAAAATCAATATGACCATTATGGTAATTCATCGGCTTGGCTTAGGACTCATTTAGAGTTATAGAAACTGTAAACGTGTGTGTGTTTGTGTGTGTGTGTGTGTGCCTACCACAAAATGTCTCAGAGTGACAGATGGCTGTCTAAAGTACTACCTGCCACTAGGGCTGAACGATTTTGGAAAATAATCTAATTGCGATTTTTTTCACCAATATTGCGATTGCGATTTAATATGTGATTATTTTTTAAGCTCTTTGTCTTCTGCATTATTCAGCAAAGACAAGCAATAAATCATTGTATAGTATGAACAACACAAGATTAGATAGATTAAACAAACTGTTCTTTCCTGGAAGCCAGGCCTGTATGTGATCATGAAATTAGGTGATGCATGAATTTATGAATGACATCTTTTATTTAACTACTTCAATCACAGTAGTATATTGAGCACTGACCAAGCCTGGTGTAAACATTCATTTTTTTAATTTTATTTTTATTAATTTTTTAAAGATTATTATCTGGGCTTTTCTGCCTTTATTAGGACAGCTAGGTGACAAAGGGGGGAGATAGGGGGTAGAGAGGGGGAAGACTTGCAGGAAATCGTCACAGGTCGGATTCAAACCCTGGACCTCTGCGTCGAGGCATAAGCCTCTTAGTATGTGCGCCTGCTCTACCCACAGAGGCAACCCGGCCACTGGTGTAAACCTTCATATGAAAGTCAGAAACAAATCACACAAACTAAAGTGCAGATTGCAGAAATATAAAAACAAATATGTAGCTTTACCACACTTAGTAGTATTTAGATAATTTAATTATTATTTACTGTAATAAACATATGTAAACATGTGGATTGCACTTTTTAAACACTTTCTTTGAACTTTACTAGACAGATAAATAAGTAAAAATATAGTGTATATATATATATATATATATATATATATATATATATATATATATATATATATATATATATATACACAACAGTGTATTTTTTTTACAGCGCACAGAGAGTGAAGTTGCGTGCCACGTGCATGACAGCGTCAACGTTGCACTTGCTCAGAGAGGCTATCGTTATGTTAGCAGTAGCATGCTGCTGCTGGTCTTGCCGTGGGATTAACTGTACTAATGTGTATCTGAAGAGCCTATAAGGTTAAAGTCTGTATAAAGCTCAAATGTGCTGAGACATCATGAGCACTGTGTTAGTGACGTAAGTTTAATGATTTTCCTTTCAGCGGAGTGGTGTGTTGAAGAGCATGTTCTATGTGATTCTGTGATTAGGTGGCTGAGTGAGATCAATGATTTTATGTGTAGTGTTGGAGCCCCCCAAAGAGACTCTGACCTCAAAGGGACTCGGACCTTAACTTGCTAACTCACAACTGTTTACTTTATCTAACATGTTACCTAAACGTACCCCTTGCATTACTGCCTACCCTAGTGTATTACTCTCCGGGTTCTGCAGGACTCGTCATTGATGCTGAAAACTTGATGTAATAAAACTTATATACAATCAAGACAGCGTCAGCGGATTTCCTCTCCACACATCATCACAGCATCGCAACTAAAGATAGGCCTACCACACTAATAAAACCGTTGAAACAACGCGGCCACGCTGCTGTGAAAGCTCTGGTTGTTACTCCTCGCCGCAGCAGTCTCCTCCACTCCATATCTTTATAACGGAGCTAGCTAACTGGAGCTAACCGCTAATTGTTGCTAATTGTTGCTAACTGAGCCTTCAGTTCTCCGTGCCCATATCCATTAACTGTGTGTATGGACTCGAGCCCGAATAAAACCCTTCATTTTTATTAAAATGGCTGTAAAAGTTTTAAACTACAACTCAGAGTTGTTTGAATGACAGAAATCTGGTCAAGGTACGGCGTAGTGTTAGCGTGCCAAGTTGATGCTTTCTCTGCGTAGTGCAGACTGAATTGCTCTCGCGAGTCACGTGACCAAATCGCAGCCTTTGCGATTATGATATTATTATTGTAAATGCGATTAATCGTTCAGCCCTACCTGCCACTACTGGCACCAGGAATACTCTACAAAATCAGAAACATTTAACTTTTTTTACCCCGGTTGAAACATGACACCGCTCTACAAATACAGATATGATTACTGGTGAGGTTAAAGGCTTGACATTTTTGCTTATTTTCTCAGTAAATGTCAATGATAGCCCATTTTAAAAGGAAAATACCAGCACACAGGAGAGAAGTAGCTGGAGAGAAGTGTCTTAAAAGTAAAACGAAAGTGCGGAGGTAAGTCATTTATTACAGTGAGTTAGCATGCAGCGGTGCATAACTCCCAGCCTTGGCTGGCGTTGGCCTTTAGTAGAATAAGTCTCATTTGGGAGGAACACTAATTAGCTGGAAAAAACGTGGGGCGAAATTAAGTTAAAATGGATGTTCTAGACTCAAAGTTGCCCTCTGCCACCCCTTGGCAACTAAATGCTGAATAATTACATTCTTCAAGTGTGTATTTATTTCAGTGAAGCATACATTTTAGACTTAGTTTTTTAGTCTCATCAGAAAACAAGTCATTCAAACTGGCCCTGAATATGGAGGACAGGGAAGAAATAAAAAGTCTTATTGCAGGAGTTAAACCCTGCAATAAGAAATTGTTCCATTTCATCATTTTAACTTTTAATTTCATCATCTGTATATAAAATTGTAACGTGGATGTGCTCAACTCAAAATCTAGGCTCAGGATGAGGAACAAAGGCTCATCACGAGACCCAACCACAATTATGAATGCATATAAATACAATTTGAAATCAAATGAATGTGGCAGCAGAATATGAGGCCATCATCAGTACTGAAAAGGCTCACTAGGAGGATGGGAGAAATGGAAGGGTGAGAAAAGAAAGGATACTGTAGGTGAAAGGCAGAGAGAGAGAACCAATGAACAGCAGGCACTTGACTGTCTGTTGTGCCTGAGGAGACTGATTACAGTACTAAGTGGAGGTGAACGTCTCTCAGCCCTAACAAGGAAATGAGACCACCAATGTTGGGGACCAAGAGTCTGGTTAAACCTGATTTTAACCAAAAGGCCTCAGATTAAACTGACCTCTGGATACAGGACACATATGTGGTCAGAGACAAAGGAATCTTGGCCTGCATGTAAATCCCAAAGCCGGGGTAATTCATACCTCTATGCGAAAGTGCCAGCCAGAAGGGAAACGCCTCACAACTGGCAGGAAGTCAAAGAACTACAAGATTGTAGTCTTCACCCTTTCAAGAGTTTCGAGTCTTCCTATTGGTTCAGCGGGACCATAAACACAGCAGGGGGTCTTAACCTATAAAAAGCTTGATCCTAGGAAAATCCTCGTCTTCCATTGCAACTCCGTTGCTGAGGGGAGCGCACAAGCGCTTGTGCTGAACTTCCATTTTCTGGAGAAAGTGGATTTTATTTCGGTGGATCCTTGAAAACGCACCAGTGTTTTCATATCTGCAGTGAGAAGGAAACAACGTTTTTCTTCTCAAAGTCGACTAAACTTCCCCCTTTGTGCCTTTTTGGAGGAAGTTTCTCCGTGGCTTCTGACGAGTGCCAAGGGATCCGTCTGTTTCATTTCTGTGGAAATCTATGGACAGAAACAAACGGACTGAACACACCGTAAGAAGGCTAACGTCTGGGCAGAGATAAGTAGTGTGTTTATTAATGAGCAAAGGGTTCGCTACCACTTGTTGCCATTAAGGTGATCTGATTTAATCATGTACTGGTCCATATGTGATTATTAATCTGTTCTGTGAATGTATAACTGATCACTATACTGTTCGATTTTTGTTGTGTTAAGTAGCTTGGTAAACCGTAATCGCTACCTGCTTAATCACTCCTTTCACAGAGTTTTAATTACTGTCTGCGAATCGCGAAATCAGCTGTTAGCCATTGGAGTGGTTATAATGACCAAAGTTTCCCTCAGTAAGTCAAAAGTCTCAGTCTGTCCTAACTACACGTGTGGTCCAGACCTGAGTAGCTGAGGGGGGCGGGTCATTATCGATAACTAAGATCAGAGTGCCTCTTTTCTTTACTCTTCTTCTCTTTCTTCTTTTACTAACACACACACGACACAGGCTAGCCGCGTAGCTCCCGAGCTAACGCTGTGGTTTAGCCACATGGAATCGGCTTACGTTCGTACAGAGCTAACACAGGAACTAGCTACCATACCTGCTAAGCGTGCGCGTTGCCTAGCAACCCCCCGGCTTCTTTGGCCTCTCTCCGTGCACCCAGCACCACTACCGCCCTCTTGAGGCTAAATAGTTTTGTGCAGCTCACAGGAGTAGCCATTTTTGTTGTTTTTGTGTTAGAACTACATTTTGACACCGCCCCTCCTTTTTCACTCACTCTCTTTCTCACACACACACTCACACACACACAGACACAGACGTGTCCATGCTGTTTTGTTTTTGCTTTGTTTTGGTTGTGATATTGTAAAAGATATATAAGTTTATTATTGAAGGATTATTGATTAGCTACTGATAATTGTGACGTTAATAAATCTTATTATACTTAATTAGCAGTTGCTTGTGATTATTTGTGTACTTGTTGTAATAATTGCTGGTCAATCAGGTCCGTGCTTGGATTCACCCCTTCCTTTATTTCCTTTTTAAAGGATTACCACAGAAATGAGACTGTTCCACAGTTTGATTATTGGTCCCTGACTTGCAGGGTGGTGCCCCGTTTTGATTGTTTGCCGATTTGATAAAGTTATTAATAACATATTCATAACTTTATTAATATTGATAAAACATCTTTGATAATTTGCCAATGATCAAATCTGTACCCTGCGAGAATCCTACACCAACAATGGATGCAGACGGATCGGACAGATGGGGAACAAGGTCGGAAAAAAGGTAAAAAAATAAATAAAACATGTCCTTGTTTCCGGAAGAAAATAATACTGAAACTACAATCAAGTAAATACTAAAAACATCAGACAATAGGAATCCTCCAAGCTTGGGCAGTGTTGGCATTAAGGCATAAAAGATGTCATGTAATTACAATGAGACATTCCTTCTATTCATTTCCTCCCTGCAGGAACATTTACAACAACAAAAAAACAGACACTGAAGTATGTGCAAAGTGACCTTGGTGCTGCTTCATGGCGTATCCAAGCACAGAAAGTATTTGGGAACTGACAGGGATTTTTGATGAACATTCTTTCACCAGAATGTAATGAAGCTGTAACCATAGCAACGGCTCTGCTAATAATGAGGTAGCTGTCAGAAGGCCTGCCTACCTTTGTCTGTGAATGACAACAGGATGAAAAGAAGGGAATGAGTTCCTTTGATTTCACCGGATAAATGGGACTACCGCTGGAAAAGGATGAACCTTTGTTACTTTACATTGTGTCAAAATGGAAGATGAGGGGGTGCTGGGTTCCTGGTGCACGAGTGGGCATCACCTCTACAGATACATGCTTAGTCTGCTCATGTTTAATCTATCCACAAGAAGTTGGTCAGTGTCATGGCCATTAGTCTATATCCACGGTGTTCCATTTCGTTGCTGCCAGAAATGTCCTTCTTTTGGGCCGGATGTCCATTACCTTCCCCTTTCTTTGTGTGTGTGTGTGGTTGTAAAGAGGGAATGGGAGAAGGAAGTTTGTGTGAGGTGGACCTGGTCACCACAGACCCAAATCTTGTCAGCTGTTGCTACTGTCATATGCTGCACTGGCTCTTCATGTTGTGGCACATTATGTTTGGCACATTGTATGGGTCACTTCAATTGCAAGGTAATACAATGTGTATCATCAAGTGATGACTGATTAACAGTAATGTAAATGCTAAATGGCCTAATACCTGATGATACTACAACAATGCAATGTATAGGCTCTTAACCTTGCAGTTTTGCACATATCATGTAAGACTCGATTTCTCCATTACTTTGCATTAAACTCTCCAGAAAGTGCCATTTAATGGTTTATTTTTCAAATTTTTTTCCCAGGGGGGCATACCCCTGGACCTCCCTAGGGAGAGCCCCCCCACATAACATATCCCAAAATAACCCCTGTTCCTGAGGACTATGGTTAACTGCTCCTCAGATCTCTGCAGGGTAAATCCAGACAGCTAGCTAGACTATCTGTCCAATCGGAGTTTTCTGTTGAACGACTAAAACTGTACTTTTAATGTACACAAGTTCCACCAAAACTTGCTTCCCGAGAGTATTTTGCAGCAGCACCGGTGCTCCGTCCGGCGCTTATGATTGGTTTAAAGTCAATAAACCAAAACGTGTTTTTCTCCCATCCCGGAATGCTGTATGGACTAGCCAGACCCTCCTCCGCAGCGCTGTAGAGGAAGGTCTGGCAATGCGAGGCCATTAATGTTATTTATCCCACCTGATGAAGAGAAGTTGTGCTCAAAACGTCACACACCTTGGTGCAATAAATAAATAAATAAATGTATAGTTGGAGCCCTGCAGTGTGCAAGCTTTTAATTTCTATTTATTTCTTATTGCAATAATCCTACCTATCACATCAGCTTGGTCCCCTCCAGTAGCATGCACAGTTGCTTTGAAATTACCGTAAAAAAAAACCAGTGCAAATTAACGTTCTAAAGCCCAGTTCAGACCAAAGATTTGTGCAGGACGAAACAGTTTTAGAATGTTGCAGGGAAAAGTTGCAGTGTTCTGAACTGGGCCATCTCAGCTCGACTCAAGCAAGCTGATGGCGTCGCCCCCTCGACCCAGCTTGTCAAGTCCCCAGAGGCTGGTTTTAGAACGTAAGTGACGTCACCTGTTTCAAAAGCCAATAGCAGAGTCAGCTTGTAAAGTCAGTCACAAACAATAGAAATGAAATGAGCCATAATGCAATTTACTTCTATGTTACAAACTGTCAGCTGGTCGAAATGGCAGAGACGGAGGCTCAACGAGCACGGTATGCGGTCAAGCGAGCTAGAGAGTGACTGAAGCGATGAGAGCGAGCGGCGTTAGAACAAAGCAGTGGATGACATAAATAAAATGTTTTTGTCGATTCATTACTGGTAATGCAACAGTGGCAAGCATGTCACTAACACTAATGTTATCCACGTTCATATTTAGACGCAACAAATGATATATCCAGCTACAAAATGAGCTTGAAAGTCGGAAGTTGTTTCTTCTCATTGGTGTAAAAGGTTTTAGAACGTTGCAGAAAACGGCGAATTGCAAGTAGTTGCAAGTTTTAACTCTTCTCGTCTCAAATCTTAGTTCTGAACTGGGCTTAAGTTATGTCCTCTGTATCCATTCCTGTGTTTAGTGGGAAATCATTCACCCCTGGTGGCTGGACACTTTAAACAGTAGCTAGTCCTCTGTACATATCTTTTGATCACCAGTGGCAGCACTGAGTGCAGCTGAGACGCAGTCAGTGGGTAAGGAAAAAACCCTGCACTATCTTTGACTTAACATGATTTGGATTGACTTAAATCCTGTGTTTCTTTTTTGTTATCTGCATTGTTTTCTTTTAACTATGGACAGTTATTAAGGTGCAGTCAAGTTGCCAGATCAAAAATTCTGCACACAAGTGTGCATCAAATGTGAAAAGCCTCCTGGTTTAGAAAGAATATTTTATTTTTCATGATAGCAGCTGACTGGTATTAAGCATAGCAATCACATCAGATCTTTAAAGATGTCCAGAAAATCAAATTGGGAGTCTGGAGCAGCTTCTCCAGAAACAAGTGTTCTCTCCAGGGACGGGTTTCAGCGTGCTTCTTTTGAAATTGAGATCGACCCTCTGGACGTAATTGAAATTCCTGATGTTTATATTTTCCAACTGTAAGAATAGACAATTTTCCACAAAGATCCACGCCATGAACGCATTTGCAATTATAAATCAATAGACTAATCATAAATGCCCCATCAGTGTGTTTTGAAGTATGCAGCCCTGGTGGGTGCACAATGAAAGCATGCGAAATTTGAGAAGTTGGGCAAATCTAAATCACAAAGGAATGTGGGTGTTCAAGCGGATACTCCACATGAAAACCCATGCTGACTTCCTTGGGGGCTCCAGAGAAAAGCCTTCGCTCAGGGTCTTTCCACTACAGCAAAGCACAGAGGCCTTGGCACGCAGCATCACAAAGCGGTCTGGCGACACAGGGGACTGTGTGCGAGGGAGGCAGAACAAGGCAGGGACATGCTGCGTCAGCTTCCAATTAACTTGAAAACATCTCGTTGTTTTAAATCACTGACACTCCCCCCCTCCCATGCCGTCCTAAAGCACCCCCCGCAAACATTATGGATTCATTTTACCCTTTTTATATCAGGTATGTGGGTATACACACACACACACACACACACACACACACACACACACACACACACACACACACACACACACACACACACACATTCACACACATTCACACAGCACACACATTGTTATTGCCATCATTATTTTGGATGTGTTATTGCCATTATGTTTGATGTGTGTGCTTTTCTCACTTACTTGGTCCTGGTTGATCACTGTTGATGAAATTGAAAGTTAAATTCAGATGTGTAAACTGTTCTTGGGAACACTTTACAATAAAGGTGCACAAAAATGCGAGTAGTTAGGAAGGAGAGAGACCTGATAATTAACTAATCCTTATGAGAAATTACTCTGATTTGGGTATTGTATAGATATAGATAATGATACATTACTAGAGAAAAGACTGAGGCCCTCATGTACGTACATTTGCAAACGTTGCGTTATCAGCGCCATTGGCCAAGCCGCAGAAAGCGCACGCTGTGATACTTCAGCTTACGTCGTATTTACCAAACCTGCAGTTCATCGGGTAATCAGCGCCTTTCTCCGCCCACTATACCGTAAATTGCGTTAAGTACCGGTGCTATATTACAGCTGAGTGCAGACTGCGATATTACCACTGCTGATGCTAGGACTGTTTGAAATGATCCAGATGCCAAATTTTGTAATGTAGCGAGGAGTTTCACAACTGCTGGAATGGAATGTGAACGCTGAGTCGGAGATTCAATGTCATCTTTGATTTCTTCCAGTAACTGTAATATTGCTTGGGTGCTTAATCTGTAATGCTTAATGATTTTGTGTTCACTCAACTGAAAAAGTGTGATCCTTGTGGCAAAAATCCTTTCAGCTCGTCTCCTTGACCTATGTCTTCGTCTTGCTCGGATTACTGCTTCCATTTCACCAGGAGGAATATGTGAGGAAACCCGCTTGCGCCCGGTTTACACCTGCTCTTAAGAGGCGGACAATTTTCACCGCAAAATAGAGCCGCGCTGTCACGGGAGGTTTTTGTACATACCGCGGAATACATTATTAGGTGCACTTTACGCTTCCCCTCCCATCTCTTTATGGAAAACTCCCACTTTCCCGTTGACCCTCCTGTGAATGCATATGCATGACACGGAAAAAGCGCAATTAGCCATTTTCAGTTCCCGCGACAGGCAGTCTGCGCTTTTACCTCAGTGAGGCATGTTTGTACATACCTCGCCATGCTTTTACGCGCACGTTGCGAAAACATTAGTTCGTTAAATACAAGCGTTAGTACATGAGACCCTGAGAGTTAATAATGAATCGTCAGGTAATGATTAGTTCATATCTGTCAATGAGAATAACAACAACTTTCTTCATGAGTAGTTACTGAACCAGCCACTGAGCAGTGTTGGGAGTAACGGCGATTGAGTATAACGGCGTTACTAACGGCGAGATGATGACACCGTTGCAAATGCGATGATGATTGGCTGGGCGGGCGGATGCCCTGCTCACGCTGTCTCACTGCACGCTCTGACTACACTGACTACCACTAAACACAAGTCAGCGACAATGGCGACGAGCCAGGGAAATTCAAAGGTAGCGTTCTCAAACTGGAAGTACCGGCACTACTTCTCGCTCATTGAAATTAAAGGCAAGAATGTTTATGTAACATGCACGCTATGTTTGACGTTAAAGATGTTATAGAACGTAATAGCGTTATAGAACATAAAAAAATAACGTCACAGTTACTTTGCTGAGTAACTAATTACTTTTACAGTGTGGTAATTGAGTTACTAATTCAATTACTTTTTGGGAGAAGTAATTTGTCACTGTAACTAATTACTTTTTTAAAGTAAGATGACCAACACTGCCACTGAGAGACACAAACTAACGACTGGCTTCTTTTGCACACCCCTCAAAGTGACACATCATACTATAAGTAGTTTCTCATGACGTCATGCCTAAGGGAATAGGAAAGGCAAGGCAGCTTTATTTGTATAGCACATTTCAGCAACAGGGCATGCTTTACATAAAACAATTAAAAATATAAAAACAGATCAAATATGAGAATAAAAGTTACAGTGCAGTATAAGAAATTAAAAAAAATACTTAAAGAAAGGCAGCAAAAAAAAAGAAAAAAACTTTAGCTTTGATTTAAAAGAACTGAGAGTTGCAGTGGACCTGCAGTTTTCTGGGAGTTGGTTCCAGATATGTGGCGCATAAAAACTGAACGCTGCTCCCCATGATCCCCATGTTCTGACTCTTGGGACAGAAAGGAGGCGTGTCCCGGACAGCCATTATTTACCCTTTTACATTCTACAGGAAGAGAGGAAGAGATTTAAAAATAATTTGCTGACACATATTTAGCATGACAGAGATAAATGTATAATTGACAGAGGGTAACAATTTCTAAAACTTGTGTCTTTGATTGTTTTGGGGTATTGGAACAAGCAGGAGGTTTCTGCCTGGATCTCAGGATTTGCGCACAGTCTTAGTGCATCAAAAGTTCAGCGATAACCTCAGGCCAGGCAATGCAAATGTATACGAACAATCTTAGAAAGCACCTCTTAAACATCTGACATCCATCAAAGAAATGCTAAGATAGGAGATGTATGGCTTTGCTTCTTAGTTTCACCTCTCTTTGATGAATGCATGTAAACAACACACCACAGTGGCTGTGCTGAGAAGAAACAAAGTTGTGTATAATCCTCCCTGTGGTGATATTCAGGATGGATCTAATTTGAGCTTTTAGAGACAGTCAGAGAAAGTCTGATTGCTTTTTAGTATGCAAGCGGCCATATTCCAGTGTTGCAATGCACCGGTCCTGTCATTCATGCTAATCACCACCAGTGACTAAGAGACAGAGAAAGTATTTCCAGTGGAGTGTAGGCGCACAGAAACTTCTTTCAGCTCAACCCTAACTCATCCTGGTGCACTCTGGTCCATCCCAGCTGTGCAACAGTAAACAAGCTCTGCCCATTGGGTGGCTTGAGCAGCTGGAGGAGTGTGTGTGTGTGTGTGTGTGTGTGTGTGTGTGTCTGTGGGAGTGGGTGAGCAGCAGGTTGAAAGCGCTGGTGATGGGATTATCAGGATGGGACTGCTTTAAACTCCTCTGTTTAACATGAAGGATGCTCCTGAAAACATTCACTCTAGCAAAGATTACATTCACTGCTTCTTATAAATCCAGTGTCCCCCCCCCACACACACACACACACACACACACACTACATGGATGCACATGTGCACATCATGCATAGGAATAAAGAGTAAGTAGTTACGAAGGTCGGCATCAAAGTGAGGAAGAGAAAGCATGTGGTGGCAAATGGAGGTTGTTTTCCATCACATCATGTTTCTTAATGCTTGATGGGAAACAGTCAGCATGCAGAGCTGAGAGACACACAACTTAATTTTATTTACCTGCCCTCTACCTGACCCGACAGGAACAATAAACAGCTGCATGTAGGCGTGTGCTTGTGTGTGTGATCAGAAAGCAAGCCTGCCACAGACAGTAGCAGCAGAGCTGACAACAGCTTTACTGACTGGAGGCTGAAAAGGCTCTTTGGGTGTTGCATGGACATAATAACCTGGATAAAACCTGCTGCACTCTCATCAGCACTCAATATTTCAGCGCTGCAGCACTTCATAGAGTTAAAAGTAGATAAAAAAAAACAGAACAAGAGATTGAAATTGAAGGCAGATTCATCCAGCTGAGAGGAGACACGCTGACACGGGTATTTTTAAGATCTTAAAGGAGGACAAACCTCTGGCTATGCAGCTGGTTATTACTGTATGATCTACTGTTTGAGGTACAGGTGCTCAGACCCCCCATCCAGGCTGCGGCAAAAGGGGCTTGGCACAAAGCAAGGCTTTGGCATTTATCAACCGGTCTTTCGCTGTGACATATGCACAGCTTTACACTCAGCATAATGAAAAGAGCACGACAGTCATATTCACATGGGTGACGTAGAGTAGCGCATTGTGATTAGAGCAGAGAAAAAAAACATATAATCCCTCAGGTTTCAATTATGGGATTTAATTATAGCAATAGCTAAGCACACTGTATTCATGTCTGCAGTAGTGTGGTATGAAGCCAAATGCATGTATATAGAATGACTCAGGGGAAAATATATGCAAAGTAATGCAGAGGCAGGAACAATAGGCCTGTGCTTGCTGTATATCTGGCAGTAATACACAGGAGAAGTTAGATCATGATCATGTGTACATTTCTGAGCTCTGCTTTAGGCTATCGATGCAATATCTTTACTTCTAGTAACAGCAGGCGTTTCTGGGTATTTTATAGGAAATTTTGTTAAGTATTTCCAAGTATTTGACGGTCTGCATACCAGTGTCTTTTTATCACAATTTTATCTAGAAGAATGTATTGACAGAATAATTTGTGATATGCAGCCAATTCCACCCAGGTGGTCCCGAGATGAAGTCAAACAATGTTGAAGAGAGCAGAAATCAGATGTTAACGGGTGTAATGTGATTTAAAGGACACGATCGTCCCTTATATGCACATGAAATGAGGAGAGAAGCCCATCTTGCAAACACTCATTCTTAGTGAATCTGGCCTCTGGACATTCTTTTTTAAATCCATTAGATGAATAGAAAAAGTTGATCAGTGTTCACATACAGTACATAGGACTAAATTATGTTGAACAGGGCATTGCACCACAGTGGGCGTTAATGAAGTGACTGACACCTGCTAGAACTTTGCCTCTGCCTCCTAATAGCGTTTCCTGTCCCTGATTCCCTATTTGAGATACAAAGATTAAGGGTTTAAACAGTGGTTCCCACTCACTGAGAGGACAAAGCACTGCATCTGATAATAAAGTGGCTTGTCTGCTGAATTATTAATAATAAGTGCTTTTCTTTCAAATAACAGGGATTAGTGCCCCACAAGGGGGTCCTCTGAGCTACCATGGCACTGAAAAATCCTAACTGCACTACTTTGTTCAGCTGTAACTCTGATATCCCAGACTGGCTTTGTAATGCACCATTATAGGCAGTCAAAGGGAACTTGATCCATTCTAATAGTGGTTAGAAAGGTTCTTCTATATATCATGATTCTGTAAAGTAGTGCTTTGGGACAAAAAAGCACATTAGGTGAGGGTTCTTATCCGTGCTGCTACACTACTGACTCAAGTGCATCAGAGAGTCTTTTTTGAATTTGATGTCACATCCCTCTCGCTAGACAAGAACGTCAATATTGTAAATGTTAAGCAAAAGCCCAGATTATGTTCATTTCTGATGCACATTGTCAACATTTTTAATATAGTTTCTAAAATACATACGCATGGTGACTACGGCAAGGTTTAAGTTAGGGAAATATTGTGGTGATAGCAAGTAAACTACGCTTAAAGTAACACTTGGGTAAGGCTAGAGAAAAAATGATATTCATTTAACCGCTGAAGCAGGTCTGTGACAGGACACAAACTCTAATCTCCTGCATGAAAGACAGACATGCTACACATCCGTCCACCGGCCTAACCTCCACCCCCAGTATGCTCCATCAGAAGTGCTTGTCGAATGGTAAAATCGCTTTGTATACTACCAATACACCTATCTGACGTCGGAAGAGTCTGTGTCAGACCATCAGAGGTGCTCACGAGTCTCTGAGCTAGAGTCCAAGTCAATGGCCAATGCTGAGCTAAACATGTTTGCTAACCTATCAAAGTACGTTTTCAGGTGCCTGATAAAATTAGATGTGGTTGAGCCAGAATCCTTTATCTTGATACCACATATTTTGCATTCAGCTCTTCTTTTGTTTAGGCCTTGTTTTATGAAGTTTGCAAAGCCATAGCTCATGATGAATGGCACAGCAGTCGCCTGTGTGGTCGACACAGGTTTTTGTTCTCTCTCGTGTGTGTGCGCGCAGCAGATACGTTACATATTATGTGTTACGTAGGTGGCAGGGAGGGGAATAACATTCAGCTCATCAGACGTTTCCTAAATGATAAAGATTGTTCATGAGTCCCGCATCTCGAGTCCGAGTCGGGTCTGAAGTCTTTTGAGGACGAGTCTCAAGTTAAATCTAAAGTCACTGTGTGTGTGACCTAAGTGTGACTCAAGTCTGAGTCTCAAACTCCAGTCCCCATCTCGGCCTACCATTTCTGTAACTTTCTGAAACCGATGATCCAACATTCACACCCACTTCATGATGTGATTGGCCAGCGGTGCGGAGGTGAGAAAGAAAGCCAGAGTTTGAACTTTTCTCTCTCTCTCTCTCTCTCTCTCTCTCTCTCTCCATTTTTTTTTGACGGACGGCTTTTCACTGGAACATCAAGTTTGGACAACACATCGGACAATAGACAACATAGTCCTGCCATTAATTTCCAACTCTGAATCGGTACTTAGTACGCATTTTTACCAAAATCACCATGTGTGGAATCGACCAATATGGATGTAATTTCTGGGGGTACTGGGCAGGTCAGTTTGGACACAGTGAAGGTTTAGAAAGGGGATTTTCAGCACTGTCGCAATGGCCCTTTTTTTCCTAAACGTGTCTGCATGTGATTACTGTACTCCTACATGAGACTTAACATTTTATTTGATTTTTGTGAACAACTTGCTGTTTTTGCAGCTATATAGAATGGGCCCTGTACTGGTCACTTTAAAAAGAAAAACGTGAGAAAACCCCAGTTTGAGTTACAG
The DNA here is from genome assembly GCF_004354835.1 of Perca flavescens. Taxonomy (NCBI): domain Eukaryota; kingdom Metazoa; phylum Chordata; class Actinopteri; order Perciformes; family Percidae; genus Perca; species Perca flavescens. Next base: position 7,900,696 of record NC_041345.1, on the reverse strand, counting down.
TTTGCTAAAATCCTCAGCCGGAGCAGCTTATCATGAGTTCCACAAACATCAAAAAGTTCACATCAGTCGCACACAAATCCCAGTAAAAAAAGAAAGTCCAACACTTAAGCAGCATCTTCCTTTAACTCCAGTGCCAGCTTTACGACACACAGACTCTTGTTGATTTGTCTCAAATTAATTTGATTTGATTGTTTTGTCTCTATTAAGTGTAATGTACTGCATAATGCACAATCCCGCATGTTTTTTCTGCCGGTATTCATATAATCTTTGGTAGTCTTCCAAGAAAATTGGGTTTTATGTGTTTCAACATTGCAGCATAGTTTCTTTTTTATCCTACAGGGAGTTGTGGGGGTATTGCGAACTCATAAAAATGTAATTACTCTAATATTATCATCATCCCCTTGAAAAGTCTTCCAAACTCTGAATCCCTTTGATAGCTTCAATGACATTAGCTCTCACTCTCCTCTGTAATTGTAACAGACTCAAGATGTATGTGCTGGTGTGAGCTGTCAGTGATAATTCCCCTTTACTTTGAAGAGGAATTACTTAAGTATGTGAGAGAATTCTGTAAACAGCCTCGTGTTTTTCCCCTCTCTGATCCAAAACTTAAAATGCATGTAGTGAACTCAGTCAGTGTGAAACAAGAATGGAGGTGGACGCTTCTTTTCTTATTCCCACAACTCACCTGGAGCGCCATGACTCCAGCCAGGAAAAGAAATGAGAAGCATGTTACTCATACAGCAGCAGGCAAGCCCCTGCTGACCCTGGCTCAGGTGTGATTTTAAAAAGGTAACAGGGTGTTCTGGCACATCCACAAAAAGGCTTTGAAAGGCACCGGCCCTCCCTTTGTCAGTCCAGTGCAGGCAGGCATGGAGCAACCTGACGAAAAGTGGCAACAATCTGCTTCACCCTGATGTACATCTTCCTCTGGGAGACCCTGACAGGACTCCCATCAAATGAGACACATAGAGTTTCTAAACTCGTTCATGTCTTTGGTATCTTTTCCCCCACTCAGTTTCAAGTCGACTGTCCGATGCAAAACAACACCCCTTTTAGGGAAGAAGGAGAGTTTTCCCTCTTCCCTTGGTTAGATTCAAACAGTCAGTAACTGGTGATGGAAATAAACAGCATAAATATATTTTTCCATGCTTGCGTAATGGTCAGTGTGCAGGACTTTTTCTAAGCTTCTGATCTGCTACTTTTGATCATATCCTACGCACCTGCCCGACAAAAGAGGTGTGCAAAAAAGCTTTCCTGCGTTCCATGCAGGATAAAAAAGTTGCTTTGAACCTGCCACTGAGCTTGCAGGAACAACCGGTACAGAGAATGAGTGGCATATTAGAGATTCACTTCAACACAGGTGACACCCACCTGTTGGCATAATCACATCAATTTGCTTTAGCATCCCATATATATATATATATATATATATATATATATATATATATATATATATATATTGAACGATTTAAGCAGCCACAGATCTTTAGGTAAACTGCACTCTTCCCTCCTTTTCTTTCCATTTCAGCTTAAATTTAGCAGAGATGTCCCCATTGGTACGATACATTATGGGATTTTTGTGCAGTCTCTTGAGTGCAAACCCTGGGGAAAGATCCAATCCTCTCCTCCCTCTGCTCATCTCACACTTTCTCTAGCATTGAAGTCATATGGGAGGTTAGAAGCAGGAGGAAGGTGATTAGTAAAATGGCAGGCACTTGAAATATGAAATCCATGAAATAGGAACTGATGAGGAAAATTAGGTCATTCAAAATTGTAGGCACTGACACTCCACAACTTTGTTCAAGACACAACAGGACAGCAAACCATCATCACAGGAGAAATCTGTGGAGTTCACCACATCCCACTCAGTGTGGTGCAGGAACAGGCATGATTTTGAAAGTCCATGCAGCTCTGTGCCTAAGTATATATATATATATATATATATATATATATATATATATATATATATATGTGTGTGTGTGTGTGTGTGTGTGTACACACTATGCTGCCAGCTCAGGAAACAGTCAGGGCTTGTCTGAGGTTACATAAGGCCTGCAGGGGTTTGGTGTGAACTGAGGACATGTGAGAAAAACAAAGAGAGAAGCAACAAAAAGTAAGACAAAGAAACTCCAGGAGCTGTCACTCAAAGGAGGTGCAAATATAACATCTTAGCGGCTAGTTTGATTGGGATTTATTGTGGTAATAAAGGCTTCGGTAAACATGGAGCTACAGCCAGCAGCTGGTTAGCGTTGCACAAAAATTGGAAACAGGGGGAAACAGCAAGCTTGACTCTATCCAAAACTACCAAATCAGCCAATGAGCTAACCAGCTAGTGCTAGCTTCATAATTTACAGACAGATATTAGAGTGGCTTCTCATCTAAGTTTTGACAAGAAATTGAAAAAAAAGCGTAAGGACCATCCTAGGAAAAAAATTATTCTTTGCACAGTGGCTTATGCTAGTTTTAAAGTTGTTGTAGTTGTTGGTGGAAAGATAGAAAGCTATAGTGCATAGTGCTATAGATCTGTCTCCCCCATGAGGAATTCTAAATAAAGACAACAATTCTGTCAGCGCGTCTACATGATGAAAGCCTTCCGTGATCAAGCTCCAGCCCAACCCCTCCTCCACGCAGTTGCTAAAAGCCAAGGAGGACACAGGGGATTAAAAAAAAACATGATGGACTCTTCAGAAGAGGTAAATATCTTTACTTGAGTTTCTGTGCGCGAAAGCTGCTGGACGACACCAATTTCTAAACACAGCCATGCTGAGAAATACAGAGAGAGTTTTGTGGAGCCTTTGTATCAAATCATTTGGCAATGGCTTGAATGTAACGGACGTTCATTATTATAAAAATGTTACGCACTAAAGCTTTAAGCAAAACCGCAGCTGATTAACATAATGTGGTGACACTCTAGCCAGATACATCATGAGTCCTCGTCAGTAGGAATTAAAACCCAAATAATCAAGATCAATGATACAAGTTTGTGGATTACCCTAAGCTGATGTAACGGAATACAACGGAATGAAGAAATCAGGAAATTATTAATGGATCATCAACAATGACTCACTTGTTTTCATTACAGAAGTCTGCTCTGCTTTTTTGCTTGCTGCTGGTCCTTTTGTTTTGGAGAAAACCTCTACTATTCAACAATCAGGGGACAACCTCATTCTAATGCTGCAGCTGCATGTCATCCAACTCTGCAGGCATGGTTAAGCAAGCCTGTGCTTTGAGTTTCAGGTGTCTGTAACTGTGGATGTAGGCAACTTTGAGAGTCCTCAAGGAATGTATTAGTCACATAACAATCCAATCCAATCCAATCCACTTTATTTATATAGCACGATTTTAACAAACACAAGGTTTCCAAAGTGCTGCACAAAAGATAAAACAAAGTAAATAGATAACACAATAAAAGCAGAGCAACATAGGTTGTACTGCCTGCAGTCAGATCCATGAAGGATCAATAACACAGGAACCCTTTCCTGTACTCAAGGCAAAAAGATGCAAATACCAGGCTCGCATTCCAGGTTTTTGTTTTCAGCCAATCAAAACTACACAAACAGTCGACACAGAACCTGAAAAACAACAATGGAAACTCATAAAAGTAGTCTGGGTACAGTACATGAGCCTGTGGGAGTGCCAGCAGGGTTTTTTAACATGAACATGTCCTTGGGATAGGAGATGACTCTGACTTCATCATGACTCTCCACATCCAATAATGCAGAGCCAGCAGAAACCTCTGCTAACTTTTTCTTCTTTTACTACAACAACATGCAGGAAAGCCTCCGACGGCTCAATAAGCCCAATCAGGGATTCTCAGTTCATATCTTTAGGCCTGAATCCCATTAAGAGCAAAATAAAATTGCATGCAAGGACTATTCATCTCTTATTCAACATGAATATATTGCAGTTAAATTGTGGTTAGAGGAAATTATGTTGTATTTAAGATTAAAAACAATGTGTATATATAATGCAGGCTAACAGTAACATTTTTAAGAGGCTTTCATCGCTAATTTCACTGTATAATAGATGTAGAACCTTATCTTAAAGCATAATCACTGATCAAACAGGACATATCTAGCACGCTTGAAAACATCACATTAGCCTTCCTCCACCAACGTTTCAGCTTTCATTCTTTACAGTAATAGAGACCTATGGAAGACTTGCGGTTGGACAGAGGAAAATCCACAGTTTTTGTGCTCAGAGTTGAATTGTTTTCAACTCTGGGTGCTACAGGCATTTCTCCAGAAATTGCAAGGCATGCTGGGTGGATAAAAGAGAGGTGCCTGGAGCTCAAAGCAGCAGACCAAATGGTTCAAAAGATACAAAACAATTACAAAAAGGTGCTTCACACTGCTGAAAATGCACCAGCCATCCCATGTTTGTGGGAGTAACATCACTGGTAAATGGGCAAGATACCACTGGAAAGGATTTGAAAATGCATAATTTAGTATAAATACTTTTTCCTCCATCTTTTAGTTTGTAAAAGAAGGCATAAAAAGAAATGTGCTTTCACATAGTCAGTGTTCCACACATATTTTCCTCTCACAAATTAAGCCTTGATATTGACTTTATCAGATTTCTGGTCCCCATATCTACCTGCTATTCAGGGGTTAAAGTGGGCCGATGATCCAGAATGGTGTTTAGGCACCTTCGATTAAATTAATCTAATTGGCAGTTTCATACATCAGTGTTTCCCCATTCTTTTAAAATAACACCAAATATACATTCCAGCATTTCCCCCATGCAGTCTTTTAGCAGCACGCACCATGAGTCCATGAACAGGGCAACTGTATGTGCTAAGTTCACACGTCTGAAGAAGGACAGTCGCTTATCTGTTAAAGTCAGTTGAACAGGTAAAGATCACGTAACGGTTACAAACAGATCGGTGATGCTGTTCTGCCGTCATTGTTCTCCTTGAAGTTAGCTAAAAGCTGTTGTCTGACTGCGTGGGACTCTTTAAAAATAGCCTTTGCAATGTGGTTACTTAAGAGGAAGTTTGGCCTTGTGTGCTCTGATTAATTTGCATGCAATTATCAGACCAATCATAATTTTTTTGTAATGAAAACTCAACTTGTGGCTGTCTTGAAAGAAGGAAAAAAGAGTAAGAGGTAAACTAGCTGTAAAAGTGAGTGCTGTGTAGTGGATGGAGACTTTATTAAAGTAGTAGTAGTAGGCTAGCCTAGTGCGATGTGTAATTGATCCTGTGGATGATTTGTAGGCTATTAAGTGAACAAGGTGTACCCAGTCCACCAAATACTGGACCGTCTTGACTGTCTAATTCTGCACATATTTCTGTTATGTAGTACTATTTACTATTTCATTATTTCATCCATGCGTGGGGCAGCGGATCCATATGCACTGTCACCTGCCGTGGAGACACTGGCCTCACTAACCTCTCCTTCTCTGAGTCGGATCTCCCTCATGCTGGCCTCAGTTTCACTGAGCGTACTAACACTTAAAAATAAATTACATTACATCAGTGAGTTCAAACTGCTTATTGTGCGACACTGAGATTCATGTTGTTCTGTAACTGTTGTGGCGCTGCCACTATTCTCTTGATTTCCACTTCAACATTAGACATTTTTTTGAGTGAAAGAGACATTAAATTTAGCATATGTTGTCACAGGTAACAAGCTAACAATTGCAAAGTGTTGTGCTAATGCTGGGAACAGGCACATTGTATCTTTATAGTTGTATCCATATAATGTAACAGATTTAGGTTCATATTTCACCAAGTCCGAGGGCTAGAGGGATGTGTTAAGTAGACCCCATAATATTATCCTACAACTGATTTTGATACTGTACTGTATGGATGGTAGCTACAGGACATGCTTTGAATTCATAAGATTTAGGGACAGATCAGATGGCCAGAGACTTGAGATTTGACTTGGACTTTTGGCAAAAGAATTGAGACTTGACTTGAACTTGCCCCTCAAAGACTTGAGACTTGACTTGAACTCGAGCTCCAAGACTTGAGACTCGACTTAGACTTCCAAAAAATGTCTTGTGAACATCTCTGATGTAAATATGTAATAATAATATTTTCCTGGATATTTGTGCTTGTAGCATAAAAGTAAGTAGTCTACGTAGTTAAATGTTTTTTAGTTGTGTGTATTTCTGTTATTTCCTACTTTGTTGGATAGCCAAAGTCTACTGTTAAAAGTCCATTTATGAACAAATTAATAATATAATGTAGAGATGTGATGTACTATTGGGAGTCTGCACAGGCTGTTTATTTGGAAAAATGACCAGATGCTCTAGCCACTTCCACTAGTTCCACTTCCTGCCCGCCTTGTTCAATGCCCCGCAGCTCCGTCAAAATTGGAAGGATTTGGTTGATATGAATTTGTTCATAAATGATGATGACGGTACATGAACGTCAGAGGATCGATCACCAAGGTCATGACATGCCAAGACCTGAATCTGTGCACCAGATTTAATGGCATCCATCCAATGGTTCACTCAAAACCACAAAGAGGAGAAGTGAAGGGATCATTGAAGTCAGTAGGATTCATCCTCTGTAACCATGACTGTCTGTACAAAATGTTGTGTTGTTCATCAAGAAGATGGTGAAATATTTCCTGGGATAAGTGAAGACTTTGACCTGCGAATGATGCTAGAGAAAATGTCACCAAAGTCTCTAGGATTCATCCTCTTGGGACCATGAAGACAAGTTCTATCATGGCAATCCATCTATTAGTTGTTAAGATATTTTAGCCTGCACCAAAGAAGTGGGCCGGCTGACAGACACTCAGAGAAGGGCTGCTATGGCTAAACATTTTTGCAAATTGTGTCAAATATGTAACACACTATTTACTCTATTGTAATTTGTGTGATAACAGAGAACCAGCAGTAGCAGCAGCAGCAGCAGCACGGCTGCCTTGTCTTGGAGCTGAAGCAGGGTCTGACATTAAAATTATAGATGTGAGTTCATGAGAAATTGCCTGGTAGCTTGAAAGAGTCATTAATGGTAATTGTGAGCAGAGGGCTGCAGGGAGTCATACTGGAAACACATCCTATGATGTTAAGGCCACAGGCTTGAGATATTGTGCAACGATGTGGTTAACTGCCTCAGTGACTGAAGGGAAAAACCCTTCAGGCAATCCCGAGCAAGGGCAACCTCTTCAACAATCAAATACAGACTGCAGTAATATTCCCCCGCATGCATTATGCAATAGCTAAATTTAATAACAAGAGAAATAGAATGACAAGTAAAGACCCAGCATCATAACGGTAATGGTCCACTGTTATAAAAGCAAGGGAGGTTTCAACTGGGAATAATGGGGTCTCTGCAGTGTAGTTGACTCTGACCCCCCAATCACGTTCCTCTAATCCCCACATCACAGTTACTTCATCAGTATAAAAAAAAAAGTCCACCTATGCAAAATTAGCCATACCGATCATACCAATCAGCCAGGGCTGGACTGGGGTAAAAAATCACCACTGGACTTTTGAGACCCAGACCAGCCCACCACAATCATCCAGACACCAACAGTCCTTGCACTCCCCTTTAACACATGAAGAAGCAAGGTCCAAAATTAGCACCATTCACCAGCCAAATGCTGGTAAAATATGCAAGTGGCTGGTAGATTTGCTTAAAGGTGCCTTAGGTAGAATTGCAAAGATCCAGGACTTAGCAATTTTTTTTTTAACATCAACAACTTCTCAGTCCCTCCCCCCTTTCCCCTAAAGCCCAAAACGGTCTCCTAAGCCCCTCCTCCCACAAGGGAGAATGAATGTGGGTGCATGAGCAGTGATTGACATGCAGTTAGACTGGCCCTGATTCGTGCATCTGAACAGGGAGCGGTGGATTTTTGCAAATCGCACTACAGGCTGTAGGTGGTGCCAGAGGAGCCAGATTTTTTTTTTTTATTACTTGCTTCATGTAGTTCTACTCGAATATAGGATCAGTTTCAGCAAATATGACAGAAAGTTTGTTTTATAAGTCTTACCTACTGCACCTTTAACTAACCATAGACTGTACAATATTAATGGACAGAGCATGTCTGACGTCACCCATTGGTTTGTGTAGATTTGCTATGAGTCGTCGAGTTTGCCGTTACAGGCAGAGCCATCCTGGTTGCGGGTGTGTTCTGTGTTGCAGAAGACTTAAAACTAGCGATTGAGACCATAAACTCATTATGAAAATGTTTACTGAGTAATAAATCAAGTGAGAGGTGGGTCACTTTCTCATAGACTTCTACAGAAGTCCTCCTTTTGCAACTGCATGTGTTGCCCTCTGCTGGAATTAAGATAGAATGCAGGTTTAAAGCACTTCCGCATTTTGCAGCACTTTGCCGAACCGGATGCATTGTCCATTAATATTTACAGTCAATGTAACTAACCATTAACATTTTGACATTCACTAGTATTTGGCTGGTGGACAAAAAGTTAATTTTTAACCCTGCACACAAGCCCCTAATACTGCCACTTAGCTGACTGGTAAAAGTCTGAGTGCATGATAATGTACTCACTGAGTCAAAAAGGCTGCCTGGCTCCTGATAGCAAGATGGCTAAAGGTTGAGGGTGGAGCATGGCTGTCTTGTACTGTAAACAAGTTACAAGTCTGTAAGTTAAGCATTATTATGGAACTTCTAGGCAAGACCCGCCCTTCAATAGCATTCACACACTACTATTGGCCAGGCGTCCATACTTACGCAAGGCAACGTAACCCGATTTGTTCAGGTCCTATCGCCTGACCAATCGGCTATCCTAACCTTAACCACTCAAGGTCAATGCCTAACCCAACCAATTGAGCTGCTTCATAGGGCGGGACTTGCCTAGAAGTTACGTGGGATCCATAATAACGTGTAAGTTAAGCTAAAGCTACATTTTGTACACTGTATGCAACTTCTGTTATTGTGGAATGTGTATAAATCAGAAAGCTATAGTACTATGTTTGCAAGTGCCTTGCTAATACATTACTAATATTAGCTTACTAACAGCTAACGTGTCCTGTCTGGTAGACAAGGGTGCTTAAATAATCATTTGACATGCTAAAATCTCGTGTTTGTAGCTAGTTACGGTGTTGTAGCCAGTGTTCTGATGAGGGACAAACCAGTGTGCCAATCATGTGATCTCTCTCCTCTCTGTTTGTCGGTCAGTGAAAGACCAAGGATGTGAATGGCCAGTGTTCACTTGAAAGACACAGAAGTGGGCCAATCATATGATCTCTCTTCTCTCCATGGGGCGATTAAAAATAAATAAATAAATAAATAAATAAACTGGAGTGCGGCCCATACAGCCCACACAAATAGACCGGCCCACCGGGAAATCTCCCAGTACTCCCGATGGCCAATCCATGCCTGCGGTCAGCTGTCAAAAACCTTGACTTGACCTGATTAAAATCTGTAGACCTGTAGATTTTATTTTAGTGTGCACAGCAAAACCTTAGAAGTAATTCAGTTCTGCTTTTTAAACTTTGTTGGTTGCAATGTTATCACATTTTCAAGTCTATTTTTTTTTTAAAGTTTCGTAGATTTAAATTTTACCCTGTTTCAACACCAGTGAAGTAAACACCAGTAAAATAAACATATTCAATATTCAAGAATATACACTTGGGCACCACAAACAGCATTTTAACTTTGGGCTTTGGGCTGTCAATACTCATAGATAATAGTGGGAAACACTTGTTAGGCCTGTAACAATTATTACATAATTGTCTAATTATTTTACATAATCACGGTTTCTTTGTTTAACCGCAATTAACGTTACATTAGCTAAGGTCTTTAGGCATATGACTGGTTGTTGATTTGTTTAACTGTGCCAAATTGTAATTATATTAATGATTATTGATCAGACTATATCTTTTTTTTATTATCATTTTAATTGTTAGTTGCAGGCACTTGACCCTAAACAAGTTCATAGCAACAAAAATGACAAACGGGATACAGTTATCAAAAATGTTTTATGATAATAAACAGGCGTGGTTTTCTTCATAGGTTGTGCATTTGTCTTATTACATTATCTGGGTCACATAAGAGTGATATAACCAAAAGATGTATCCTGGAATTCATTGAAGGTTTTAATTTGTTTAAAAAAAAAAGTAATAAATAAATAAATACATTTTCTACTTTTGCTATTATTGTTTTTTCTATCATGAGATGGCTCAAAGTTTGTGGGTGGGTTGTTGGGAGGTGGGCAAGAAGCGTATCTTTTTGATGTATTTGAATACATATGTTGAAAGAATGTTGTTGTTTTTTTATTTGACTGAAAGAGACAATTATATTTTAATAACAATTATTTCTGATAATCTGACAGCAAAATTTTAAATTCTTACAGCTGTACCACTGTAATTCACTTTCTTGCTAAGAGTTAGATATAAAGATACATCCAGGAGACAGTTAGCTTAGCTTAGCATAAACAACTGGAACAGTGGGAGACAGCTAGGCAATGGTAAAAAGTCTGCCTACTTCTAAAGCTCACCAATAAACATGTTATGCAGTATGTTTTATTTTTTATCTGTAAAAAAACTGAAGAGTAAAAATGACATGTTGGAGTTTTACTTGAGGTAACGTTTGCCTGGAAACCACAAGGTGACAACAAGGCAGGAAGTCACCGATTAAATAAAGAAGGGAGAATGTGCTAGTAACTGAGCTTTAGAGTTTCTGGCAGGTGGATTTTGTTACCTTCGGAGTAATCTCGCATTGCCAGACTTTCCTCCACAGCGCTGCGGAGGAGGGTCTGGCCATTCCACATAGCATTCCGTTCAAAAGTTGTTTTAGTTGTGCAACAGAAAACTCAGATTGGACAGATAGTCTAGCTACCTGTCTGCATTTGCCCTGCAGAGATCTAAGGAGCAGTTAACCACAGTCCTCATAAATGAACCTGTGTTTAAAATTCAGACACAAAGAAAGCGTAAGGTAAAGGACATCCGGCCGAAAAAAGAAGGACATCCGGCGGAATTTCTGGCGGCAACGGAGCAATCCTGGAAGTGGAACGACGTAGCTATAGACCACCTTTGAACAGAGCCAGGCTAGCTTATTCCAGTCATTGTGCTAAGCTAGGTTAACTGTCTCCTGGCTGTGGCTTTGTATTCAATGGACATTTGTAAGAGTGGTATCTATCTTCGGTTACACTTTACTTGAAGGTATCTACATAAGAGTGACATGACACTGTCATGAACGTGTCATAAACATTATAAATAAGTCATAAACATTTATGACATAACGGTTCTGTCATCAAGTGTCATTCGGTTTTTGTCATGACAAGTTAGGGTTAGGTTTAGAGTTAGGGTTAGGGTTCATATGTTCATGACAGTGTCATGTCACTCTTATGTAGATACCTTCAAGTAAAGTGTTACCCTATCTTCTTATCTAACTTGGCAAGAAAGTGAATAAGTGTATTTCCCAAAATGTCAAACTATGTCGGTATAATTTCCACTAGGCAGTGCCTGCTCTGCAGAATAGGATTTCAAAAGGGACACAAGTAGATTAAACTGTGGATAGGTAATGGCTGCCTGTTAGTACCATTAGAAGTGAAATCATGGTTAAATGGTGTGAAGCAGAGAGAACACTCTCTCTAATAGGATGTTACCGAAGGTATTACATTCTGACAGATGGTAAGAGAAATCGAAATGTGAGAAAATACTTGGTTGGCACAACTGAGAACAGCAGAGAAAAAACAGAACTAAATGCAAATGAGTGAGTGTACTCCATTGACCTCAAAGTTATCTTCCACAAATGACTCCCTAAATCATCTCTTTTGCTGACTGAGACGATTACTGGATCCAATTTACACGCTGGAAAAAGCAGGAAAGATGAGCCTTTTTAGCCGCCAGGATGTCATTACGCTGTATCCTCTGGACATTGCATCCACCACAACATTACGTGTAGGGCCGAGGGAAAACAAGTTGCGTGTCATCATGTCCTTACGTGAAAAATACAGAAAAGTTACATTTAATACGAATTGAATGACAAAACACACTAATATAATGCATGTGATATTATATATATATAGTATGGTGATTATGATTAAATTAATAGAAAGATTATAATATTAAAAAACTGTCTCTCTGGTTTGCTTCTTTTCAATCGTTGGCATAAATATGTTTGTGTCACTGCTTAGAAGTATAAGGGTTCCAATAATAAACTTTTATCAGCATTGGTTCACATACCAATTAGAACTTTTGTCAGATTGGAAATTAAAAAATATTTTTTTAAAGAATGGATGAGCTCTGTGTGTGTTAGTAGTCTGTTTCTCCTCTTCTCTGTACTGGGCCTTGGATCAACAGTGCTGAAGCAAGACTAGGAGTCTACAGCCATGCTAGCTTCTCTGTGAGCCTGTGTTTAGTCATAAATAAATAAATAGTTGTTGAAATATTTCATTAAAAACAGCAAAATATGATGAGATAAGATAGACTTTATTAATCCCACACTGGGGAAATTCCTGTGCTACAGCAAAAAAAAACAAAACAGAAAAACAATGTACACACATCAGAATAACAGAAATACACATTAATAACATAAAGTATAGGAAATAGAAAAAGTCATAATAATAATAGCAATAAAAACAGACATATTTACACAATAAACACCCTTATATAAACAGACAGTATATATCTGCACCTTACAGATGAGTAAGGTGCGGATGAATAGATATGACATATTGCACAGTTGGAGGTAACAAAGAGTGATAAATAAATAAATATGCATAGTGCAGAATATTGTCCAGTGATGGCTCATATTGCAGAAACAGCGAGCAGTGCTACATTATGATGTTGCATTAAAGGTGCTCTAAGTGATGTGACGCGTTTTTTAGGCTACAACATTTTTTGTCACATACAGCAAACATCTCCTCACTATCCGCTTGCTGCCTGTCCCCTGAACACACTGTAAAAAAACCTTTTCTGCGTCACCTCACTTAGAGCACCTTTAAAGAGTCTGACTGCTGCTGGAATGAAGGACCTGCGATAGCGCTCCTATAAGGAGCTGTAGGAAAAGTCAGTGGATAACCAAAGTCAGTAGGATTCATCCTGTGGGAAACATGAATGTACAAACTTCCATGGCTATCCAGTTAATAGTTAATGTTTTAATCTGGACCAAAATGGTGGACCAACCTACATGGCTCAACTGTGTTTGGTTAGTGCAATGATCAGGAAACACATTGATTTCTTCTGACAGAAATCATGTTACTGGCTGAAGGAAAAACGTCAACAGGATCAGGAAATACATCTGGTACTTGACCCCCAAGGCGATTAAACAAACATGACCTCCATCGCTCTCCTGCTAGCTCCTTGACATCTGCTAGCAAGCCACATGTTTAGCTTACTGCTAATTTGACACTCTCAGGAGAAATGATGGATGTGTTTGAAAGCCAGCTGACAAGAGACTCTTCTGAGATTCACAGTGCACTTATTGCTATGCAAAACCCCCTCATGGCCTTTGGCTATATTCAGAAATATATTCACACTGAGTTGCATTTAAATACAGGGAGGGAACGGAAGAGTCAGCAGGGGGGTTATTCTGTACTGGGGAATCATACTGATATAATGTGCTATACATCATAACATGAGGGAATTAACAAGCTGACAACATCCTGGCATCTGAATTCACCAGTCTGATCAGATGCTTTTGTCCTCCAGCAGAGTTCTCTTTGATCTTCAGCTCTTTCTCTTTTCCATCTCCTCCTCTTAGCCTCGTCTTCCTCAGCTGCCATGGAAGGTCAGAGGTACGGATCCGATCCGAAATTGTCATTATTCATGCATTCACAGCATTGAGAAGCCGGCCTCTAGGCTCCATGTTCATCAGGAGGAGGATGACAGGGAAGTTCCCAGAGGAGCCATGTTCAAAGCCATCAGCTGCCCAGGCTGAGAAGACAACTAAGTTTCAGTTTTTAAGATTTTTTGGGGGGCTTTTACACCTTTAATTGACAGGACAGCTAGGCGAGAAAGGGGAGAGCGAGGGGGAAGACATGCAGGAAATCGTCACAGGTCCAACCCTGGACCTCTGCGTCGAAGGCATAAACCTCTCAGTATATGTGCGCCTGCTCTACCCACTGAGCCGACCCAGCCACCAAAGAAAAAGAGATTTCTAAACTGCTTTCCAGGGAAACTGAGGGGAACATGTGTCTCTGCGAGTGCATGTCTACTGTATGTCAGAAATGTTTCATGAGGGTAAAATTTGACAAGCTGTGTAACTTTTTATATTTGTTTTGAAATAAAGGTGCTTTTTTTCCCATTATCTAGTTACCTCCTACCATAGTAGAGGAACAGATCTACAGTTATTTAGTGATAGACATTTTCACACATGTATTGAGCATGAGCAGTTAATTGTATGTAACTACAGTACAGCTTAGCTGTTCTCTCTTACATAGAATCTAGTTCTTCAGATGCACAGTTCAGAAACAGTTTATATAGGGTCATTACTCAGACTTTACAGTAATGCTTCATTGACGATCATCCACCAATTCAGATTGTGGCCTTTTGTCCAGCCTCTATGCAGGCCATGATGTGATATACACTCTACTATACCTCTTTAATTAGAGCCTATGTGGGAAATAATGACTTACTTGGTTGGGTGCCCGATCAGCACTTCTCTCAGAAGGTTTGACATTTACTGAACTCCCTTTATGTCGAAAGTAAGTGCGCACACTCTGTTTTCCTCTGTAGGCTCAGCAGGTTCACTGCACGGCCTGAGCTCAGGACGGCCGGGAGGGTGCAGCTCAGTCTGAAAACACCCCGATGAGACAGAGACAGAGAAACAAGTAGAAAATGAGTACAGGGTGGGGCAGTAGTGGTTGAGATTACAGATGACAGATGGTGATGAGCAGGGAGGGGATTAGAGCTGCAGGTTGAATGCAGGCACAAAAAAAAAAGTAAAGAAGTAAATTCAGGTTAATCCCTCCGGTAGCTCCACCTCTACTTTTTAAGCCAACAGACACATCATTAATACAATAAAGTCTATTTTATTCTATTGAAAACACACCACTGAGTTTATCTTAAAATGTAACACATGTATTTGAGGCTAGAAATACTACCTGGTGTCAAATTCTGGTGTTCAGTCAGGGGATGATGACATTCTCTGTAATGTTACTATTCATGAGTAAAAGGGCTCAAGACAGCTCAGCTTCAATAATATTCATCAGTGAAATTCACATTTACGCCAGCAAAAGTCTACGGACTACGTGATGTGTTTTTTAACTACCCGCATCTCATTTTGGAAAGAAACTTTTCCTATGTGGTCAACAAGCCTTGTAGTGAAGGTGCCTTCGGTTGACGAAGAGGCTCCTTAAAAAATAAAACTGTCAGTTTTTAATTTAATGGGACAATCCTCCAATTTCTCACCTGAAACCCAGTACATGTGAGTTTTTAACCAATTATTATTTGTTGGCAGGTCAGGAAACCCCTCAGCTGTGGTGGTCACTGCTTGTTTATCCCAACTCAACTCAACTCAACGGTGCTGCCAAAATCTATATTGTTTGGCTCCAAACCTCTGACAAGGTGGCAGCAAGCAGTGAACCTAAACTCCAGCCTGCAAAGCATCTTTCAGAAACCAGCATGTGAAATCACTGCTGCAATACGTTTGTATACTAGTCCAAGGTTGTTTTCTGCCATACCTGTGTGCTCCGAAACAGCCCTTAAGTGTGTGTCAAAGCTCATTTAATCACGTGTAAAAACCAATACATGTGTGAATTATTATCCGCGTTGAGCCTTAATCTGTGCTCACAGCGGAAAACAGCCACATTTCATGCTGATGTGTATTTACTGTATACACTGTTGTGCTTGCGACCATATGTTGCCGCTGATGTACTGTACACTTGGCTACACTCTGTCTTTGGTTGCAGTAAAGTACTCACGCTCAACAGAGCCATGGGTGGGAGAAGCCGGGGGGAAGACGAGATTGCTCTGTCCACCTGCGTCTCCCTCCCCGCAGATGTCATGATGGAAAGTCAAAGCTGCATGACGCAAATGTTCCTCCTCATCCATCACTACTTTGATTTGATCTTTTTCAATCCCTGTCTCTTTCTCTCAGTGGATTACAGATCATCTACCTCCTGATCACGTGCCGCTCTTACAAGGTCTTAATCCCTCTGGGTTTTATTCACAGTTGCCCCTGTTCTGCAGAGCCTTTCTGAGTGGACGCCTTATCCAAGGTCCTCTACTGTTAATTTAGTAAATGCAAACGCCCGATGACTAAAATATCCAGCAAAGAATGATGCCGTTGACCATTAAAGACCCTGGGGAATTATGATTATGTGATAAAATAAATACACTGACTACATCTGGATTTCTTTCAGCCTGTCCGGTCAGTTGCAACTTGTAGTCATGCATACATTTGGGTATTTCCGTACGTTTATTGGGCAGTTGACAGAAAATGAAGGTAGAGAGAGATGAAGAACAACATGCATCAAAGGTCTCAGTTGAACACAAACACAGGATTGTTGTGGTTCATGATTGGCCACCAGATTAGCCACAAAACACCTGCTTTATAGGAAGTAATGTGGATGCATGCCTGAGGCATGAACTGTGTTGTACAAGTAGTTTGCTGTTGTTAAATGGCCACCACCTTTCAAAAGCCTCGCTTCAAGTTTTAAAACTTAACTGAAACTTTATTACAATGGTCCCACACTATCCTGCCAACACAACCCCAACCTGCCTCCTTACGCAGAATTTGGCCC
Organism: Perca flavescens; assembly: GCF_004354835.1. NCBI lineage: Eukaryota > Metazoa > Chordata > Actinopteri > Perciformes > Percidae > Perca > Perca flavescens. Next base: position 7,884,079 of record NC_041345.1, on the reverse strand, counting down.
TTCAATACTACTCCCTTCCATGTTTCATACTATGTCATCTTATACCCACGGTCGAGCTGCTGCTATCCCTGGTGCATCCCACACGGACACTAAAGAGTGCCTTGTGTGTCTGTATCTGACACTAACCCCCAATTTCCACCAACTGCGGAACGTATGTGGATCCGCTCCGGAACGGCGGCGGAGTCATTAGGTTCCATTGAAGTCAATGCGGAGAGCTCCGCAGCAATTCAGCACAATTCAGATTGTGCGGGACAGGAAGTCGAGCACAGAAAAAAATAAAACATCCAGTTAATTTTCAAAATAAAATACACAGTGTTCACGGCGGATCATATCTCCCTGCACTACACCTTGAAAACACAGCACAGAGTTGTTTCCCCTCTACTCCTCTGGTTGGAAACAAACAGTTGTTGGTTTTGTGGTTCTATTCTATGTGAATTCGCGAGATCTTGTGGGTCCTCGTGACTACAGCTGTCAGTCATGGCCGCAGCCGTTCCGCAACCACTGCGATTATCATCTTGAATGATATTTGATGAAGAGAAATCCATGCAGCAGTATTGCCAGACCTGAGCACTGTGTGACATGCATCATGTGTGATTTATGACTTGTGTTATCCGAGAACACAGTGGTCAGCTAGATAAAAGTCACAGCTCAAAATCAGATTGCCATGACTCCTACTGACATGGGAAGAAGGTACTGTAGATATTGCATCTGGTGACATCGGCCAACATGTGAATGAAATTCACAATAAGAGAAATGTTTTTTCCCTCCACTCAAGAAATAGACTCTGAAGTGCATTTGGGTCTCATGTCAGTTTTTATTTAAAAAATACTACTAACTAATATTACTAACAAAGGAGCTCCGGTGCACGATATGCACCTTACTGTATTTGCATTTTCTCCCCTTTTTAGTATTTACTTTCTATTACTGTAGTAAAGCATATTCTAAACTTTCCATAAGAAGACATTGTCTAATATACAGTGGACTATGTCTTCTTGCAGCAAAGAACAGAACTTTTGGACTGAAAAATCTAAAAGTTAAATGTATTACCTCTCAAAAAAGGTGATCATTTGGTGAAAATCGATAAAAGCCAAAATCTAGCCTTATATATGTGTTAAAGTACGGAGCCCCTAAGGGGACATGAGCTAAAACAAATCTAAAGTTTAGTTTCATGTGCTCAGGTGAAACTTCCATGTGCGCACGCAAAACCTAAAGTTTAGTTTCCTGTCACAAAAACTTTCGTGTGAGCACATGAAAGCCGTATATTGATGTAGCATGACAGTGACAGCTAAATGAAAAGAAAGAAATGACTACAGTACAGGAGTTAGTTGCACTATATTTTAATCTAGGTCTTCATTATAAGGACATTGCTGCTTTGCTTGCAAGTTGTCACCATTATATTGTTTCGATACGACATTTAAAACGGATTTTAAAGTCTTCTAATCAGTTCCGGAGGAAGGGATACAGCGATTTGGATCGGGCAATTACTTTCATTTATGAACAGTTACAAACATCTGGCCAACTCCACGGCTATAGGTGGATGTACATAAAATGGAAGGAGAATGGATGAAACATAAGGAAAGAGGATGTTCGACTAATTCTACGAGAACTCCAAGGTGTATTGAACAGGACATTCTAAAATGCTTAACATGAAAGAGCTTAACGTGGTTTAATGTACCTAAACAACGATCAATGATTACCAACTTTCTCTCTCATATTGCTTCTCATAACCACTGAAATCTGTCAAAAAATCTAACCCAAAGTCCAATTATTATGGATGCTATCGTGTGAGCACATGAAACTAAAATTTAGGTTTTGTTTTATTTTGCTCGTGTCCCCTTAGGGGCTCCGTAGAATTCAATTACCGTAAGTGTAGAAAAAAAGGAAAATCCAAGCCACTCTTCTTCAAAATTATTTAAAAAGCCTTTATTTTACTGGCTATTTCATAATAGAAAATTTAAAAGACATAGGGAGAAGCAACCCACGCGTAGCAGCACAGACAGCCTTCTTCAGGGTGTGACACCACATTTTCTATTATGAAATAGCCAGTACATTAAAGGCTTTTTAAATAATTTTGAAGAAGAGTGCCTTGGATCTTCCTTTTTTTCAACATTAGCATTTGTTCAGAGTTGTGTTTCTGGCTATCTGAAGACTCTAAGTCCAATATTCACTCTCCTTTTATCTCTAGTTTGGTCTAACCCGTGTGGGAAATATCTGGCTCTTTAGCCGTCTTAATTCTCTGTGTCCTGTATCATGCTGGGCAGGTAGATGGGCACAGTTGGCTTATTGCAGTTATTTCATTGAAAACAGCTGTCTGCTGCAGCTGGAAACAAGGCTGATGAGAGCGGCGAGAGTGATTCAAAACAATAAAGATTTGGGCTGTAAAAACCCAAAACATTGAGGATTTAGACATTAGCAAAGAAAGACAAATAACATGCTCATTATTTTTTTATGCTTTACTCTAACATTCTGCTCACGTTGAAAGCAATCTCGAGGCGGTTCACTCTCACTGGACTTTGGTTCCTCTTTATAGAGTCGATGACACTCTGTCAAACACGTTGTCCCTTGGAACGCGGTCCACGAGTGGAGGGTTTTATGCACATTTACTACAGTGAGCTGGGTCGCAGCTAAATAACCAGGCTCACTCCTCTGGGTGATTGATTCCTTCCCCTCTGGGTGTCAGGGTGTCTCTCTGCTGACTGATTTCTGAGTACCATCACAGGGATCACACACTGCAGATGTTGTTGTGGTGCACACAGCGAAACAGAAAGGGATGGATGGCATTGATGATTAGGGTGAGGACTCAGCATTGCCACAGTTTTTTTTTTTGGCCTTTACAAAGCAGGTTGACACTGCAGTCTCAAATCAATGTCAATTTGGTAGACTTTGTGAAAAAAACAGCAAATGTCCATATTTCCCTCTTACTGTAACTGATGGTGGTTTATTTCTTTGCCAAGCATCTCCTTGGAACAGTGCATGTGTGAGGTGAGTTGTGTGGCCTACAGGTTGGGATCAACGTTATGATTCTTCAGAGTGAATTTTCTCTGTTGCCATCAAGACATCGTTATATTTGACCCGCTTTTAAAACTAATCGCCACTCTAAGTCTTTTATCCATTCTGCATTTGACTTTTAAATGAATAAAATCTATTTTTTGATTATTGTTTATCTGCTCTCTAGGGTGTAGGCCTATATGTAGGCTTGTGTGCTGTTTTGTATGTGTTTGTTGTCTGTAGTTGCTCTTAACTAATTGCCCCATGTGGGAATAATGATTATTGGAATTGAATTGGAATTTCTGAGGTGGTGCAAGAAGACCGGAGGTGTGGCATCCTTCATGGTGACAGTAAAGATCCCAGCAGTGCTATAACTCAGCACTGGTATCTCTGGCCAATCGGGTTGCCAATAGACAATTAATCTCACCTTAATGAACCAATATCAATAATGTAGAAGATAGCAAGTAATTTAGACAACAATGTGTACTGTATAGCCTTTTGCAGATCCTAACATATCTGCTTTAAATCGCGTAATCTGGCTGCTATCAGAAGTTACAGCACAGTGTCAGAAATGCCCATACAGTTGTAAAAACAGGGGTGGAAGAAATATTGATATCCTTCACTACTATGAAAATACTCATATTACGTTAAGGTAAGTTGTCAAAGTCAGACTAGTCTCGCTTTGCCAGACCTTCCTCCACAGCGCTGCGGAGGAGTGTCTGGCCAGTCCACACAGCATTCTGGGATGGGAGAAAAATGTCCTCTGGTTTATTGGTATTTCTATAAACCAATCACAATCGTCTCGGGTGGTGCTAAGCGCCGAGCGGAGCCCTGGTGCCGCTGGAAAATAGCCTCGGGAAGGACCTTGTTTTGGTGGAACACGTGAATGTTCGAAAGTTGTTTTTAAGTCGTGCAACAGAAAACTCAGATTGACAGATAGTCTAGCTAGCTGTCTGGATTTACCCTGCAGAGATCTGAGGAGCAGTTAACCGTAGTCCTCATAAATCCACCGGAGTTTAAAATTACAGCACAAAGAAAGCGGAAGGTGACGGACATCCGGCTAAAAAGAAGGACATAGAGCGGAATTTCCGGAAGCAACGGAGCAATCCAGAAATGGAAGGTCATGGATATGGACTGCAGTCACACATGCACATTGTTACTTCATTTAAATTACTAATTATATTAAAGTATTAACAGCCAAGTCTACTTACAGTTAAGTATCCAGAGTAAAGGTAAAGTAATATATAACTACACATAATTTTAACAATGCATCATTAAAAAAAAAGAAATTACAAAGTAACTGTAGCTGTCAAATGAAGTATAAAGTACAATATTTTCCCCTGGAATGTAGTGGAGTAGAAGTATAAAGTAGGCCTAGCATACAGTGGAAGTAGTCAATGAAAGTAAAGTTTAAGTATCTTTTTACTTTAAGTGCCTCAACATTCTACTTACAGAATTTGTACTTATGTAAGTATATTTGGTTACTTTCCACTACTACTGTGTAAAACTATCTTTAAACCAAAAGTACAGATTATATAACAAAGACAATGATGATAATAATGGTGTGTGTGCATGTTGTGCTGAGCATACACGACACATCATAATTCTACTGTAAGTCAAAAGCCACGGTAGCTGTAGTGTCCTAATTTTATCTGATCCCATAATCTCCCAAATATCAGCATGACTGTGGGAACATGACCTCGCAGCGTTTTGGCACAGGAGCGGAATAAGGCATCAGGTTCCAAAAGGGACAAACACAGACTCATTTATATATTTTATATATATATATATATATATATATATATATATATATATATATATATATATATATATATATATATATATATAAATAAACCATAATTTAGGCTGCTGCTGCAACTACACATGTAGTTAGGCTGGAATTAGACCAAGATCAGAGACAAAATAATTAATCAGACTGCACAGTATCTGGGTCAGACTACCTGCGTCCCCGGCCAAGAGAAATTTCTCAACTGTAAAATTCAAGATAAATGGAATTTGAGAGACATTTAGTTTGATGAGCCAAACATGGCACTAAATCATTAAACCCTCCAGTTCACACTAACCTCTGATGCACAGTCTCAGCCTCTAATCAGTGTTGGATCATTCATTTGTACGCAGGCCTCTCATGTCTAAAAGTAATGTTCCACACATTTTGCTTGACGATGCTGATCTTGTTAGTGAAATGTCAGTCGATGCTGTAGTTTCCATGTTATCCCCTTGCCCACCTCATCATTCCGTCTCCATCGGGGGACACATATTTCACGAGCCAAGAGCTCCGTGATTGTTCCGGACCTTCACCACAGCCGGCAGTCTATAATTTACGTCTTAGCCCCCCACCCTTTCTCTGCACCGTTTCTGCTGTGTTGTATGTGGGAGCAGCACTCATAAAACACCAGTGAGCTTGGGTATGGCTGAGAGGTGTGGCAGGCCATAAAAGTCTCGGGCCAGCTGATGATAATGTGCTCACCAACGGGGCTGGGGCCTATCAGGTTTGTTTTATGACCCATCATGTGCAGCGCGCACACACACACACACACACACACACACACACACACACACACACACACACACACACACTTATGTACATACTTGCGCACGACCATATACAGTAGATGCTCATAGGTGCTATAGCATGCAGAACTCAACAAATGTGTGTATTTTGCACATTTCTCATGGTGCATAATGGTAAAAAAGAAAAACAAATAAATAAGCATGCACACTCTTACACACACTTTTACTGCAGAAAATGTTATGGATCAATGGCTGTTGACAGGCCGTGCATCATGCATTTGCGCATTTGCACACAAACACAGCCACAAGAAATGCATCCGCATCACATGCAGTACACAATCACTTGGCCACACTGTTAATCCTTTGTGCAAATTATTTACAGCAGGTAAACATCCAATATTTTATGCTCTCAATAGGACGCAGGATCTATCCTAAAATATAAACTGTTATGCTACAAGCAACAGTAAAAGTATCTTTTGGATTAGAGATTTCATGAGGGACAAAGGCTTCTCGGAATTGTAAGGAAAAACTGTGTGACATTTAGAAGGAAAGAATAAGCAAAGTTACAATTGGTGTGACAATGGACGTGAAAATAAATAATTCTGGTATGAGTCACAGCATCTTAAAAAAAAAAGATATCACACTTTTGTTGTGATCGTTCCTCTTTGTTTTTGTTTTTTCAATTTCCAAAATTGTAAGTTCAGCAATGGCTACTGGATAAGTATGAATTCAAATGCCAAAGTAATGAAGATATAAATGGTCCATACTGTTGAATTACATTAATATGGCTAGCATTCCCACAGTTAAATGTAGTGACTGCATCTGAATATGATCAAATGCTCTCCCTGCTGGAGATGAGTCTTTACAGTATCTTCCTACTGTATCTCCTCATTGTGCACTGCAGAGGTGTGCCATTGACATGTATGGTGATGATGCTCACATGCCTTTATTTGCATATGTGATTTACATGTGACTAGTTGATGGATCACCCTGATGGTGGACCCTGCCCGTAATTGGGACCCAAATGGCTGGAAAGGAAAGGACTGCCTTAATGATCCACTGGAAGCAGAAGTGAGGAAAAGTGAGGAAGAGAAGAGGAGGAGAGGACAATTTGATGTTAGCAGCAAAAGTGTGTCCCCCATATACAGTACGACATCTTTATGGCTTATAGATGACAGTGATAAACTGTGTTAATAACGGACGCTTCTCAGGTAAAGTAGTTGGGAGAAGAAAGATATTTGTTTCATGTGTCCTCGTACTGTAAGTCAAAAAAAGTATCAGATGAAATTGTAACCCTCGGCTGTTTAAAATGCAGTTTTTACTGCTCTAAAAGCATTTTAGTCTCTCATCTCCTGTTGTCTCAGTGATCTACAGCTCCTTTGAGAGTGAACAGTAAAAAATGGGACATGCTTGCAGTAAGGGGAAGTTCTGGTTCAATAAATGCAACAACAATGAAGATCCTTTGGGTGTAAAAAGTTAAAACAATTCTACCATACGCAGTAGGAACATTTATTTTGTATTTTATTTATTCTTTGAGATGTTAAAGTTATTTTGCTCAAATTGCCTTTTAAATACCTTAAATTCCAGCAACAATATGTTGCACATGTTCCATGTGAACCCATCAATCTGTATTTAAAGTGTGAAATTATTATTTGAGGAGGAATAATATTAAATAGAGATTTTTAAAGCTTTAGTGTGTAACTTTTTGATTACACATTTTTTTTAATGAACGTTTGTTACATTCAAGCCATTGCCAAACAGTGTTGGGGGTAAGTAATGCGTTACTTAGCATTACTGTAATCAGATTACATTTGTCTGTAACGCAGTAATGTAACGCATTGCTAACTGAGTAATCACATTACAGTTACTTATCAAATAATTACAGCGTTACTTGCATTACTGGTTCTTCAACTATCTGCATAACGTTAGGAGAGAATAACAAATCTAACGCCCGTTTACCATTACACTCGTCCGAGCAGACGAGACAAAAATGTCAGAGCCACCACTTAAGACGTCCTTTTAGGGGTGGAGGTATGCCCATTACTTCAAATTAGTTGCGCGAAAGGACAAAAACTTGATTGTAAAGTGTAAATTGTGCCCAGGATACAAGCACGTCTCCACCGCCACGAACACAACATCCAATTTAAGCCCCCGGACCCTGAGACGCGGATGAAAAGAGCATGTTGCCGACAAACAGCCGAGAATGGTTTTTAACAGCAGGTAAACAAAGCAGAGATAAACCTGTGGCAGCATACATATTGGAGGAAATGTTGCCTGTTTCGACAGTGGAAGCGCCGTCTTTCCGAAATATACTGGTCAAAATACAGATCATCAGGAGCGGACGGCCGCCAGCTAGAAGCCTACTTCTTGACACATTTTGTGCTGATGTTCACAACTTTGTTGTGAGCTTTTTGGTATTAAAGAGCATACAAGAGAGATCTTGTGTATATCCTCATTATAATACGGGTTTGTGTTAATCCGGCCATACATGAGGTTCAACTTTATATTATTATTTGGCAAGTAAATTATGGTGCATCTCAGGTGATGTTAAGGAGTAATCCAAAAGTAATGTAACTAGTACTGTAACTAGTTACTTTCAGCAGTGACAAATGTAGTAAAGTAAGGCATTACTTTTTTAAAGTAACTAGCACTATGTAATCTATTACTTTTTTTTACCCCAACACTCACTACGTTTACAAGCAGCCAATAACCCGTTCAAAACCGGAATATTAGCAATAACCCGGTCGCGCACGGCCATGTAAACACCGGCAAAAACACAAATATGCTCATATTCCTGTTTTTAAAAATCCGAAATTTTGGTCATGTAAACGTGTATTGGCATATCCCCATCAAAAGGAACATTGATTTGTGTTCTGCGCATGTTCTATTCGCAAGGAATCTTGGTCTTTTGCGTAGAGGAACTTCTTGTATGCGCCAGAAAACATAGTTATAATAATAATTATATACTATAATAATATAGTTATATGTATGTCAATGCAGAAAACCTGCCCGCAGTATACCGGAAGTAAACAAGAAGTAGAGGTAAACATGGCGAGACGCAGCACAGCACCACACTTTTGGAGCGAGGAGGAAACCAATTTCTTTATTAGTGTGGTGAAAACCATGAATATAATGTCTTTTGTTGACGGCAGAAAGTACCGAGATAGTGAGATTTATAAGAAGGCGAACAAAAAGTTACGCTAACCGTGCGTCGGGATCTTGCCAATTGATTACAAATTCCATGTATACAGGAGTAACTCTCTCTGCTCACATATGTAAACGGGTTATTCCGCATGTTTCAGAAACCCGAATAGTGACCTTAACCCGACCATAACCCGAAAATTGACAGCTTGTAAACGTAGTCACTGTTGCTAAAATGTGTTGATACAAATCTCCACACAACTCCACACAACTCTCTCTGTATTTCTCAGTATGACTATGTTCAGAAGATTGTGGCGTCCGGCGACTTTCACGCGCAGAAACTTGAGTGAAGATAATTACCTCTTCTGAAGAGTCCATCATGTTTTTTTTAATCCTCCGTGTCCTCCTTGGCTTCTAGTAACTGTGTGGAGGAGGGGGGTGCGCGATCACGGAAGGCTTGTATCATGTGGATGCGCCGACAGCGTTGTTGTCATTACTTGGAATTCCTCATGGGGGAGACAGAAACTACGCACTATAGCTTTAATGCTTCATATCCTCACAGGCAGTTTATGGGTTGGTACTTGTACTGTAGAAAAAAAAAAAAAAAATCTCATGCTTCAGAGCTTTAGAATAGTGCATCATCTTAATGTTTTTTAAATGTAAGGAGGCATACTCATAACAGAAAGGCTGTTTTATTCATTATGCTACACTAATGGCTGATACTCTGCGATATAGGAAGGAAGAAGGAGTAGCAGCTTGGGATTGTATTGCACCGATGAATAATTAATAATCACATGTCAGAGTGACTTTACTGATGCTAAAACTACCCTGATGTATTAGCTACCAGCAACAGCACCACTGTTTCTGTCTGTATGGAGACACAGACATGATTTCTCCTCACGTTCAATGTCTGGCCACTTTCTATCACAGTTTTTAAACTGTCCAGCTTTTCCATCCATAAACAAAATTCATCGTATTGCAGGCCCTGGAGCCTCATCAGTGAATTTTTTACAGAATTGGTATAGATTAACATAAAATGGAATGCCAGAAGCAATGAAACTGAAATTACAGATAAAACATGCAGAAGTGGCTGTTTTGAAAATGTCCCTAGTGGATGCCACATTCTAGTGTTTATACAGTATTACACCATGCATATTACCCCTTAAATCTCTATTATATTGTAAGCAAACTTTGATACTGTTGCCTATTGTAACTCATATGCATGGACTTCAGCCTATCATGAGACAACCACCAGCCCTTCCTAGTGCAGGATGTACCAATGCCCGCTGGACCCTGACATCCACAGACACACAACACTTAAATAGCCGCAGAGTGATAAGGTAAGATTTCTGCTTGTGGTCAGTCCTTTATTTTAGTTTTTAATGCAGTCTTTGCACCCTAAAAGCCTTTACAGACGTAAGAGGGAAGTGGAGATGCTTGACCTTCCTGACCATGACCTGCAGTCATGCAAAAGATGTGGAAAAATGGCCTCACACTTTTTTACAGCAGAGATGGGAGGGTCATGCAGTATCACAAGCACTGTAAACCTTTGACGTACATTCACAGCTAAATTCTCACAGTATCTTACTGTTGTAATGTTATACAGGATCGTACTGTAAATGGCAATGCATTCTGGGAGAAAATAATGACATTACAGCACTCTCTGCGAATGTTACAGATTACAGCTATTTACTGTTAATCGCAATGCATCTTGGGAAAATAAAGGAAAAGGCGGGAATTACACGGCTGCCAGTATATTACTGTATATTCAAATAATACGGTGAAAAAAACTGTATGTCTATTTACAGTAAAACACCTTAAACTTTAAAAACTGTATGCTTACTGTAAATAAAGTAGTTTACTGCTGAAGCTACTGCCAGTATATCACTGTAAATTTACACTGAAAAGTTTTACAGTGAGCATTTCAGAAACAAAATCCAGAAGACTGAGGGGAAAAGGACAACAAGCATGGCTGTGTTTGAACTTATCTATTTAAAGTTTGCTAACATTAGCCACAAAAAGCCACTGGTCATGCCAGACCACTGAACTGAGCAAATGTGGGTTCAATTACTCATAGAAAAAACTTTAAATTTGTAAGAGGAAGCTGTTAATTCTTCTTTCGAAAGTTACACAAGACTGCTTTCAAGGAAAAGAGAAAAAGCTCCTTTTATTTCCATATGTTTATATATGTCCAATTAGGGAGTTCATGTGACACGAGAACTTCAGGGAAAACGGTGGAGAGATGATATTCAGGTCTGTTTGATGTCGCAGTCATGTCAACAGTTTCTCTACCAGCTGCCTATGTAAAGAAATCCCCCCCCCCCCAAAGGAGACAAGCATAACGGTAACAAGCACAAATTCTTTACATGAGGGAATCTGCTCACCAGGTTCGGGAACATAACATGAATTATACTTTAAATTATGGAAGACTGGGACAGTAAATAAAAAACAAAAACAAACAGTACAGCACGCCCAAAGGTGTTCCTCAGAAGTTGCAAAGTGCATTCATAAGTCTGTGTATCAATACAATTCTCACTGGTATCCACTCACAAGACTCGCCAGATGAAATCTTTCAACATCCCCGAAAAAAAGAAAATCCCTCAATAACGCTGTCAAGACGTATTCCTCGCTGCACGCTGTGGTAAGCTCCCAGCCTCTGATCTTTACTTATAAATCCATTTGTTATTAAAGAACACAATCGGCATCAGAAAAATGGTCGCTCAGAGGCATCCTCAAGTATGAGAGAGAAAGCAATTAGCCGCTTTAAATTTGTTTCCAACGGCAGAAAAACAAATCTTGATGACTGCGTGAGTGAAGATACAGGAAACATTAAATATTTATTAGAAATAAATTGGCATGGGCTTTGGAAGCTGATACACAAGTAGATTCTTTAATTTTAAACAAAAACAATTACAAGCACTCAGGTTTTGCCCCAGAACTGTAATTTTGTAGTCCATTATGTCGCACTGAAGCTCTCCACTGACACTAATGAAACAGTTTGAGGGGATACAGCTCTTGGTGGGGAAAACTGTTGAATACATTAGGAAGAAAAACTAATTCAACAACACATCCTCACTCATTCACTCAAATCACAAACTGTGGATGTACACATAAAGCAAATGATATAACGGTGTACCTCGATAACAATTTTAAAAGCTCATTTCTGGAACTGTCACAAGTTATGTGTGCGCTTCAGTGATATTAACGGATTGAGCTCTCAGGCTGCTTTATTTAGGAGGTCAAGTGAGGAGGAGAAGACGGGCTGCGGTAAAATTGTAATCACGTGGAGTAAATCCTACAGGATGTCAGCAACAGAACATGTCACTGCAGGGAACAAAACCATGTTAAGTGCAATATCATCTCTCAGCTACGCACGCAGAGCCCAGACAGCCCAAACCTCCCAAATGGTTCGGAGCATGGCTGACACATAAATGTGTTTTATGAGACAAGGATTATTCTCTAAATAGGTTATCCCTGTTGTATGTTGGAATCTGATTTGACAGCACAGTTCAGCAGACAGGAGCGAATTTGAAAGCCATCCGTCTTGGGACGGGAGCTGTGATCTAGAGTCCGTCTGGACCACCCTTATGTCTACTGTAGTCTGGGTCTGTCCGAGGTTTCTTCCCAAGAGGGAGTTTTTCCTCGCCACTGTCGCACTGCTTGTTCTTGAGGGAATTACTGTAATTGTTGGAATTGTTGGGGCTTTGTAAATTATAGAGTGTGGTCTAGACCTACTCTATCTGTAAAGTGTCTCGAGATAACCTATGTTATGATTTGATACTATAAATGAAATTGAATTGAAAATTGAATTGTAGAGCTAATATAATCTACTGTGTGATCTGGATCTCAACATTCTGGAGAGGCACATTAGCAACCTTTTCATGCAGCAGGATGGCATAGTTCTCTGTTGCCCAAACTTATTTATTTTTCAACGTGATTATGCATCATTAAAAACACAGAATAAACAAATCTCTTGGCCCCTACTTAGGGAACCACTGCCAAAGTTTCTCCTTGGTGTTTGGGTTAAAAGGAATAGTTTGACATTTTGGGAAATAAGCTTATGTGCTTTCTCCAAGAGTTAAGCTTGATTTATGGTTCTGCAGAGGCACCACACAGAGCTTTCGCCATAGCCTACGTAAGCGGCCTGATGGCGATTAGCTTCGGAGGTAGTAGCGACCCTAGAGTCATAGTGAGAGAAACAAAGTGTCTCCCCTGTGCTTTCTGACCACGGTAGGAAATTTGTAGCAGGATAAGTTAACCCTCTCCTTGATTTCATGTTGTTTATGGAGAAGGGGAACCAGGAAATGAGTAAGGAGAAATGCAACGCTACCAAGCCACGGCCGAGTGACGTGCGTCGCGGCGACGTGCAGTTCCATTTTTTCGAGAGGTGCGCGTCAAGCTACGCCATAGGGTCCGGCGTAGGTTTGTGTCTCCACGTACCTACGTATGTAGCTAGGGCTGGGCAATATATTGATATTATATCAATATCGTGATATGAGACTAGATATCGTCTTAGATTTTGGATATCGTAATATCGTGATATGACATAAGTGTTGTCTTTTCCTGGTTGTAAAGGCTGTATTACAGTAAAGTGATGTACTTTTCTGAACTTACCAAACTGTTCTAGCTGTTCTATTATTTTCCTTTTCCCCACTTCTCCACATTACTGATGATTATTTATCTTAAATCTAAGTGTGAAGATATTTTGTTAAAGCACCAATTGTCAACCCTAGAATATCACCGCAATATCGACATCGAGGTATTTGGTGAAGAATATCGTGAGATCTGATTTTCTCCCTATCGCCCAGCCCTATATGTAGCAATGGCGTAGATTTTATGCAGAAGTATAAATCAAGGTTTAGGCGAGAAGGGCAATACTCCATATCTGTACGCTCTATATGCAGCAGCTTAGCTTAGCATAAAGACTGGGAACAGTGGAAACTAGGTAGCCTTACTCCAAAGGTAACACAACTGCCAACTGAGGGCAGCTGCTCTGCCGCTGACCCTGCACTCCATTAGCAAAACCATCACATTTAGTGAATAAAATGTTCACATAAATTATTGTTACTCAGTGCGAGAGGATAATGGATTTTTAGTGCACTACCATTATGGCAAGCCTTTGTATTTTCCCATACCCTATTTTAGTGTTGGCCTCGATAGTACTGCGATCATCACATTGTAAAAGGACATGGTCCCAGTGCAGCATTGTGTAACACCTACTGCAGTACTTTGCAGAGGCCCTGCAGTTTCTCACAACCAACAAGTCTCAGCAACACCCTTCAGCCTTCAGGAAGCCCAACTCAGCCATTAGACTGCAGGGCAGACACAACCACCAGCAATCAGTGTCAATTAGTGTGAAGGTGATGACACAGATCTACCCTGTTACAGTTGTGCTTACTTCGAGATTCTATATCTTACTGTTTTGGGCACGTATGGACAAGCCTTGCTAAGAATGCAGGCATTTCTGTTTAATTTTAAACCACTGAAAGTACTCTTGAAACATAATGACTATTATTACTTGCTTTAGGCAAAGCCAATTGCATCATTTACATGCTTTAATTGTACATTGTTTTAATTAAATTAAATGTACCTCTTTGAAAATTGAACAACGATACTCAATTGTTGGGGATGAGGAGAAACAATCACGTATTTGAAACATTTTCGTTCCTTTTTTGTATTAATGTCCCGGCCACTGTACAGCAGTACACTGTTTTCACAGTGACCTTGAATACTGCCGTCAATCAACAACAGATAATATAACGCTGTGTACAACTGAAGAGTTTACCACTGAGAGCCAGCATCCTTTATTGTCCAAACAGCCAGGATTCAAAGTGGTAATTAAACTGGAGGTGTTTCTCTGATTACAATCACAACATAGCTGCCTCTTCTTTTTACTGTTACATACAAGCCTTCCTTGAAGAAAACTAATTATGATTTGATTTAGAGTGTTCAAATGATTTATAACAGAGGGGTCTCTGCCTCAGAGTCATTTGTTATCTTTGATTTATGCGATGTAACAAAACAGAAAAAACTAAAATTAAGTAATCGGTTCAGTAATATCTTCAACATCTGTTGAATGTTGGGAGATTAATTACTCTAGTGGCTTGATCATTTTGTAAATAAACTCAGCAAGAAAAGAAACGCCCCTTTTTCAGGACACAAGATACTTTTTTAAAAATCTAAATGTCTTTAGAGATCTTCATTGTAAAGGGTTTAAACAATGTTTCCCATGCTTGTTCAATAAACCATAAACAGTTAATGAACATGCACCTGTCGAAAAGACAATAACAGCTTCCAGGCGGTAGGCAATTAAGGTCACAGTTATGAGAAAATTAGGAAAGTAAAGAGAACTTTCTACTGAAAAAACACCAAAAGAAAGACGCCCAGGGTCGCTGCTCATCTGCGTGAACGTGCCATGGGCAACAGAGGAGATGCACTGCAGTACTTAATGCAGCTGGTGGCCACACCAGGTACTGAGGGCTTCTTTTGATTTCCCCCCTTTGTTCAGGGACACATTATTCCATTTCTGTTAGTCATTTCTTGCCATTATTAATCGTGTATTCATTCAATACACTTAAAAAAGTTTAAAAAAAAGAATCATATTTCCAGTTTGGGGGATTTTCCTGCTTTCAGATCAGTTGAAAGAATTTATTGTACGATTGAGATGTGTCATCTCATTTTCGAGAGGGTCCTCGGTAGGACTGGACAGTACAGAAGACAAGAAATTGCAGTACAACATACACATTCACTCACATACAAGCTCCCCCTAACCCCCCCCCCACACCCACACCCATGCCCAGACATCACTAGAAATGATCATAACAAAAATGTATGAATAGTAATTAAAAAAAAAAAAATGATATACCATTCTCTACAGATTAAGAAAACTATCAAAAATCGGAATCTGAAAAAAGAATCAGTAACTACATAAAAAAGAATAATATATTCCTTTTAAAATGTTGTAGAATGAAGTAGGAAATCTCCTGAAATAGAAAAAAACTTTTTCCACCTTTGTTAAAACTGTATGTAGTTTTTCCACAATAAAATGTCATTAAATATGTACACAGGATCCAATCTGCCCCTTTCTAAGTGTTTAAAATGGAGCTGGCCTGAGGCAGAGGTAAACTTAGCCGCTGTTCAGCACTCTGGGCCCCCCAAAGGGACCCTAAAGGATGAAATTACAAATTGGTGGTTTCAAGTCAAAACCTTGTCTCTAAATTGTCAACTTTTCTGGATCTAAGATGAACATCATTGTTTAGCTGGATGGCAGTTTTAGGATTAGAGTTTATTTAGAGAAAACTTCATGTGCTAAACACTGTTGAAAATGGTGCAGTGCATAAGGGAGCAGCATACAATCCTTCACACAATTTGAAAACATTTGAAAGCAACATTCACCTTTTCAGCATTTCCAATTGAGCACATGCAGTGTTTGCACCCCAGCCTGCGGTAATAGTGATCACAATATTTGCATGATAATAACAATATATGAAATGTACCTCAAAATATCAGTAAACACAGATGAATTCCTTGCAAACTCCCTTCATCTTTAGAGAAGATTTATCAGCTACAAACGCATTGACAGATGTGAGGAGAGTTAACTACACTGCATGACACATGCATGAGGTCTTGCGTGTCACCTCACATGTGGAAGGCTGAAGCACAACAACATGAGGCTTTCACGGCAGCCCCCGTTTAATATATTTGCAGGCTGCACAGAGCAGAGATCTATCATGCACTGATACACATTACAACAAAGACTGAAAGGTGTGCATTGTAACTAACTTTTACAGCACAGATGGATCCCCTAACTGACTTATGTAGGCTTGTAGGCATATGGGCGCCATGGGAAAGACTGGGCTTGTCCTGAAAGGCTAAACAAGTACATGCAAATTTCATCATAAAGCTCTGCAGTGGAGAGCGGAGTGTGGGCAAAATTAGAGGGCAAAGCCTGTGTGAGATAGAACAGGTGTTTCATGCTGCATGCATCACACACCATGGATACCATATGTGTTTAAAAGCAAAAAATAAAAGTAAAGTTGCTTATAGTCTTGTAGTTCATGTCTGTGTCTGTGTCTAATGCGGACTTTCTTCAGTATATTTGAAATACTAACAGACACAGTTAATTTAGAGTATTTTTGAGGCAGGGAGGAGGAGGATGTGGAGATGGAGGCAGAGTGGAGGATGAAGCAGCAGCAGCGACATCGGCTGACTTAACTAAAGGACCAACATCCCTGACCTTAGCAGCTACTGGCAGCATTTAGAGGGATGGCAGAAACAGGATCGGACCACAGATAAAACCATAATAATAATAGCAAATAACAGGATAAATCCCAAAGTTCACTGGGGGTGTAAGTAGATGCAGAGTGGTGGAACCCCAGAGGTTGAAGTTTATTTATATTTACATGTGTATGCCTATTTCCATTTCTCCATCCCCCTCCTCCTTTCCTCTCTCTCTCTCTAAGAAATAAAACCTGAGGCTCTAACCTGCAACATCAGCAGCTGTGTGAACAGAGGTGCTTTTTGTCACTTTGACAGTAATCACTATACAGTAGGAATATAGGAGGGCTATTATCCTGATACACAGCACACACAAACCTACCATAGAATCAATTTCATACATGGACATATACTTTAACCCAGGTCCATTTATTTCCATAACAAGGCGGTAGTGGAATATCGCTCACATTCTTCTGAGGCTAAATCTGAATGCCTCTCTTAACAAAAAAGGCTGTAAAAACACGTGCACATCCTTTCTTTCAGTAGTTGTTAATGCTCTCACAGCAGGGGGGCTGTTTGGCTGAAGAGCACTTTCTGTTATCCGGGTTACTCACACGTACACACGCTCATCTCCTTATCTGGATGGACAGTTGTAGGCCTACACATAACAGATGCATAAAGAGGGCATGCAGTACAGTAATATGTGTAAGTGAGCGCACATACTTCTGAAGGTAGTAAGTTGCTTACAGCATTGTTGGATGTCCTATCCGCTAAAGTGTGATTTATGATTCTGCGTTAAATCTACGCCACACTATGAAGGTGTTGTGTAGCAAGAGAATAGAAAATACTATCCAGCCCATTCAAATCAATGTCATTTCTTGAATGACTATGTTGCTTAGCAAAGCAACGCATTATACTCTGTACAAAAAGTTCCTCTTGGATGAGTGGGGCATTTGTATGTGGTTCAGAGACTAACCCTGATCTTTAATAAGAGTGCTTGAACACCTGTCCTTGTCTACACTGATGTATTCATAGCTTGACGCATCACTCTTGCAAAATAACAAGCTCACCGTCTACTGTGACCAGAACTTTGAATCACAGCCGATGAGAGACTGACCGATAAAAATACTTTTATCTTCGTAAAACAAGCTCTGCTTACAGTGCATTCACACAGGAAAATGGGGCTTTTCAAATAAAAAGGAAAAGAGATAATCCTGACGTCATCATACTCAGATTCTAGTCAGAATCTGAGTCTGATGCTGCTCCATTGGGCTGTGATTATTTGGCGTGTTTCAACCGAACCAGGAAAGAAAATGCCTCTGCACTCAATTGTTCAAGCGATCAAGTGATCGCGGTTCTCTGTTTCTCTTTTAAAATGAATGCGCTGTCGATATCTTCTATAACGGACACAATGGCAGCCATCTTTGTTGTAAACGAATTCAACCCAACCCATGGTTGATTCCGTTACTGTTGATCATCTGTCCATCATCGTATAAAGCCCGCCCTGATTTGATTGGTCCGAACAGCTTTGGCTGTGGGCGGGGCTAAGTTCGGCTGGCACCCAGGCTAGAAAAGAGACATTCATAGAGGCCAAAATTCTCCCTGCCATCCTCCCCTGCACCGTTTGCCATAACAACAGCTTAGTTAATGAACGGTTTGGTTTCATTCTCACTGTAAAAATAATTTATCTTTGCCTCACCGGCCGTTTGCAGAATCAATATGTGTTCACATCGTGGCTGTATTTGTCTTTTCATAATCACGGTTGTACTCCCTGACACTGGTGCGGTGTGAGGAAAGATCAGAAGAGAAAACACGGCAAACTTTTATCATTTCTTTTGCTCCTCACAGACTGAAAGATCATCTACTGCTCTTTAAAACTTCCACGTGAATTATTGAAGGAGTCTGTAGCGATAAAGGCAATTTTCAAAAATACACACAAGGGTGGTGGGGGGGGGGGGGGGGAAGCACCCAGAGGAAAGAGGTGGTGTATGGAAGGAGACAGCAAACCAAACCTCATGTTATTATTAATTTATTAGATTTTTACTGCCCAAAGATTTAAAAGGAACATGGAATGAAAACTGCTCCAGTCGTTTTTTTCCTCCAACTTTTCCTTCACTTATTTATTCATCCCTCTCTTTCGGCCTCTCTCCCACCTAATGTATTCATGGCACGTATCGACAGGAAGAAAATACAGCAACTCATGGATCTCTGCACAGTACAACATAGCACCGAGCAGGCTTTGATGTTTTAATATGTGTGGCCTTTCCGTTTGTGAATAGGCAGGCAGCCTCGCGAAGGTCCTCACACAATAAGAGAAAGAATCCAAACGGTCCTTGAAAAGACCTCACAGCTTAACCTCTGTTTTTCAAAGACTGCTAATGTGTCATTCTTTTTCATCATTTCAATCCTTGTAAAGACCAGTTCTGCCTCGTGTACGCACCCACACACAAAGTCAAATAATAAAATCACAACCCATTTGTGTACTAATGGCTCCATGATGGCCAAGGAAATGCCATGTGATTCCGTAAAAAGACAATCATTACTGTAAATCCACATTTTATAGATCACTACAGTAATCTGCATCATATTTTAATATTCTTATACATTTTCACTTGTAATGTATATTATGGTGATAATGTAAGGGACAGAAGTGAAAGATAAAGATACCAGCAAAGCAAAATGTAGCTCCCTTCTTTCGTTTTCTACATATATTTTGGGTTGTGTGTAAATTATTCTAAAAAAGATCGTCCCCAGGCAGACAAAGATTGATCGTATGGTTTTCCATCATACTGTATAACATTCCACTGTACAATATCCTCTCCTATCTCTTATTGTATCGTCTTCGATCAGTCCTAAGTGGCTGGTAGTAAGTTTCAGCCGTCACAGATGAGGCACACCTGAGTCTGTCTAGCAGCTTTCTATCCCTCTCAGATTCCCAATGCTGCTTTGTGCACTGTGACCCCCAGCTACCTAACACATTTTAGGAGATTGGTGATAATGAATTAAAGCTGAATTAAGTACTTTACTTTGTATCAGCTAACAATACATTTGCAATTTGAATTTTGCACCTTGTTGGAGTGTTGTAGTCAAGACCACCTAAACCGAGACCAAGTCATCACCAAGACCAGAGTGTATCGAGACCGAGTCATCCCCAAGACCAGACCAAGACCAAGGCAGGGCGAGACCGAGTCAAGACCAAGACCAGACCTGTGCAAGTCCCACAATAAAAAGTGGAAAATGCTAAACATAGGCACTCCTCAAATTGATCCAAAAGATCCACATTCCCATGAAAAAACAACACAAAAAACAAATTAAGATTCTTCTTCATTCCCCTCTTTTATTGCCTTAAGAAATGCCTTGATAAAATAATCAAAAGGCAGATTTGGTCTTAACCAGTCTTGAAATAAAATCCAGAGTCCCCTTTATCCAAGACCAAGACAAGATTGAGTAAAAATGTGGTCGATTCCGAGACGAGACCTTCAACAAGTGGTAATACAAAACTGCTTCGTTGTATGTTTTGTACAAAGGCTAATAGAAGTTTTTCAGAATGAAGAAAATCCTGTTTTGCTATATATTGTACATTTTCTGACAAGTTAAATGTTAGAGTAACTTGAAAGAAATGTGTGTTTTTCTGCCCTTGGTCTTTAGCACCATATTGTGTGCAGAAGTCAGAATCACAGCCGATGAACGATAAATACATTCCTTCTGGTAATACAGACTCTGCTCATAGTATTTTAGAGAGCTTATTCTCACAGAAAGATCCCAACAGGTTTCAGGAAAAAGACCCTTGGTTACGTATGAATTTTCTAATGTGAAGGGCAACAGATTGGTGGGCTGGTTCTGGATGGTTACATGAGCTTAATTAATTTATTCGGTTAATTTCAAAAACAAAATCCTAAGTAGCCAAAACAAACCGGAAATATAATTTCCAATTATTATTCCACCCAGGTCTGATAAGAGCCAAAAAACTCTCCCTGACATGATTTTATTTAATTATGCCTTACAAGCACTTTGCAGAATACTAATTGTTTGCTACATTTTATGAGAAATTGAGTGAAAAGCTGTGAACATAACTTGACAGAAATTTATGTTTTCTGAATTCATGTTTTCTGTCTAACCCAGCAAATTATATACCTGACCATTCTCGTTAATTTGCAACATTGCCCACAATGGTATGAACGTGGTTTACCGTGGTTGA
Source organism: Perca flavescens (assembly GCF_004354835.1). Classification (NCBI taxonomy): domain Eukaryota; kingdom Metazoa; phylum Chordata; class Actinopteri; order Perciformes; family Percidae; genus Perca; species Perca flavescens. The sequence continues at coordinate 7,863,003 of NC_041345.1, read as the reverse complement.
CGAATAGGGTTGGGCATCGTTTGGATTTTAACGATTCGGATTCCAATTCCGATTCTTCCTTTTGATTCCGGTTCTTATCGATTCTCGATTCCGATTCTTTGAGTGGTGGAGTTGAAACGGGTCACATGCTTATTTCACAAATAAGAGGAAAGTTTTATTTTGATTCAAAGGTGGGTTGCAGTTTGACGGGGCTTTTTCAACGTAAAATAAAGCCACAATAGAGGACCACTTACTGTGCTCCAAGGCCGCAACACAACAAGCACCTGGCCGCTACGGAAACCCAAACTTGCGCATGTTAAATTGTAAAGTGATGATCGGATTTGAAACCAAATCCTCCAAACGATTCCAAAACGATTCCAATAAAGAAGAGATTCCGATGGAATCGTAATTTTTGAAACGATTCCGATTAGGAATCGGTTCTCGATGCCCAACCCTATTGACGAATGTATGCTGTCTCACAGTATATATCCTGACATCGGCCGACAAGATAAACAATCTGTTGGCAAACTTGCCAGAGGCAGCAGCCTTGCCCAAAGCCAAGAAACACTTCTTATTGTATTATGTATTTGCGTGTGTGCGTGTGTGTAGTAATCTATAAATGAATCAATGATGCAATTATTCAATAGTTGAGTTGACACTGAACATTTCTATATATCATTATTTACAACACATAGGTGGGGGTTGGATCTTGACACCCCTAGGAGAATAGAGAAATAAACTTCAAACGAGCCCTGATGAGGCTCCTCGCACCCTGTGCGAGCCCCTCTATTATCGTAAAACACACTGAGCACACAGTATATTAAAAAGGTACACTCTCGTGCATGCCTTCGCGTAGATGGCCGGTGGATCAATACAATCTGGTATAGAGCACATGCTACCTGTCAGGGTTTTATGAGCGTCATCAGTTGACTGATAATTTGCTGGAGATGAAGTCATCCCTGGAGGTTTAGGAATAGGTAGAAGATCTCTGAAATAATGTATACAGTAAAGAATAAGAATCCAAGCCATGGTGTCCTGAATATATTATGCTGCCTAAAATAAACAGGAGCTTTGCTGTTACACAAGTTCAAAACAGAACATTGTAGGAGTGATAAAAATGACCATGTTTCTGACATTTCTCAGTAGCAACAATAATGAATTATAATATACAGTATATCACTGTCAAAGGACAGTAGATGACACACTGACATGAACACGAGAAAAGCAGGAACAAAAAGGGTGGCACAGGCCCTCTTGTGATTGGTCACTTTAAATGCATTCATATTAATATGGACCTTCTCTAATATTAGCTCTCGGTACATTAGCACGAATTTGGCCTCTATGAAATTGCATTGCATTATATTTGCATTCGCAGCTGCCTGTACAATTCTCAGTTGTTGAATTGGTGCACAAGAACTGTTAATATCTGCGCATGTGAAACAATACAATTTGCTAATGAGCATGTTTTATCGCACTCGAAACGTATGACATAAATCTGACGCCATAGTGACCTTTGGCAACTCGGTTAAGTAGTGATAATGGATGATTAAAATTCACCTTTTTAGTTGAGGTTATGAGAGGATTGTCTGAAATCAGGATAAAGGGGAGCAGACTAAAACTGTATGGAGTGGATTATGGGTGGAGGTGGGAACATGCAGAGCGAGCACATGTAAACGTGCAGGGAGAGGAGTGGAAATAGGTCAAACTGATGAGATGGTGTGGTGGCAGAAAACAGGAGTAGGTGCTGAAAAAACAGATGTTGTTATGGAAAATAAAAACAAAAAGTAAAAGATGCCAATGTAACACGTAATTCATAAAACAAAGAAAGACAAAACAACACATGACTACATGTCTGTTAAACAGACAAAAGTTATTTGCAGTTGTCAAAGCCGGTGCCAATAAGGTTCCCATCCTGAGAAAGCCTTGCCCAGCAGATGCCAGGAGTCTGCAGAGGAGCCAACGTTTTCCAGTTGGTCTGGGACATCCGTATGGTTCAGACTAATAACTGGCTCATGCATGTTCCAATCTACACCCTGTTCAGTCCTAAACTTCCCTGATTGACAGAGGGCTAAAGCCTCTCCGTTGTTACAAATGGTGGAACTCAAACTCCTGAGAGATACTTGTTGATTATTCTTAGTGGCTAACAAACTGAATACACAAAAAGCAGAACCAGGCATGAGGAGTGTGTCTACATTAGCTCTGCTATTGTGTGTCTCTTGACAATGGTAACCATGACAATGTCTTATAGAAATATTCTGGCTAATGGAGAGTATGTGAGGCATATGTTTAAATGGGCCCGATTCTGGGTATTTTTCACAAATGTTTAAAAGGACTAGTTCGATATTTTAGGAAATATGCCTATTTGCTTTCTTGCAGAGTTAGATGAGACAATCGATACTTCTCTAGTGTCTGCACGATGAATATGTAGCCAGAGCCAACAGTTGGTTAGCTTAGGTTAGCATAAAGACTGGAGACGGGTGGAAACACCTAGCCTGGGTCTGTCCAAAGGCAACAAAATCTGCACCTCTAAAGCTCATTAAGTGCTCATTATTGGCAGAGCCAGGCTAGCTGTTTCCCCCTGTTTCCAGGCTAAGCTAATGCTAACAAGCTGCTGGCTCCAGCTAACTATTTACTGAACAGAGTGGTATCATCAATCTCAACAGGCTCTCAACAATTCCTTTAAGAAAGATGAACTTTGTTTGATGTTTGAGTGCTTACATGTATAGTTGTTATCCTTTAAAAACCTGCAGCACACATTGTTGGAAAACCTCTACCCAGCAGATTTGAAAGGGGAGGATCTGCTATTGTTGGCTAATCCAGTTGTGCCTGACATGCCATTCAACAAATACTCTAACAACACTAGATTTACTTTCAACACCATAAAAGAGCTCTACTCTTGTCCTGAACAATTGCATATTTGAAAACAAGAAAATATATAAAATATAAAAAAGCCAACAGCTCAGAGGCAGACAGGCTGCGTGGGAGTTGAGATGGCAGAGCCGAGGTTGAGCGGCGCTCAGGAATTCCCTTTGACTCGAGTGAGAGCTGGAGGAGGAGGAGACGCATTCTCACGTAGCTTTGCATTTTAAAAAAACGGTTGCTAAGTGACTGCTTAAACAAGAGGGTCAGGGGGAAAGAGAAAGACAGGGAGGGGAAAAGTTCCAAAACGATACATAACATCTGGTGGTATAGCACTTAGATAAAATATTTACATCAAATGTATATTACCACATCTACACATTATAAATTCATGTTAAAGAAATTATTTTATAACATTTAAATCAGGCAAGCCCACTCAAACATAATCTGGAGTCTAAATTGAAAACAAATCTTATCCTCATGTCTCACTCCACTTTTCTCTGCCTCATCTTCACTGTCTTTACTTCCATGTCTCTCTTGTAGAGATCTTGACAACAGGATGCAATCCATCTGAAGAGGAATCTGTATCCCATCCTCATGGTGAGCCACTTAACTCTTTGTTTTCGTAACCAACCAAGCCAAATATTCAATCTGAGAGGAGCTAGAAGTCAAGGTCAGACATGATAGCCATGATAACCACAAACTAGTTACTTCAAGCACTATCTAAAAGCAGCTGCAACATGAGCTGAATAGCAATGAGAAGAAGTGCTGGTGTTTCAATGTCCAACCTGTAGGGGGAGTTCCTTCTGCATACCCTAATGCAGTGGGTCTTGGAGATGGCGCTGCTGTAAAAGCAATCAGCGCATTCAGGCAGCAAAGAAGAGAGCAGAGCTAGTTGATTAAATTTGTATGTGCGTGCAGCTGTACATAGAGGAAAAGGTACATCCAAATATAACCTCAAATTTAGTTCTGCTTGTGTTCTCTTAAGGGACCACAGAATAACTTTTCTCACGTCATGTTTGCTTTTAAATAATCACCTTTACAAGTAAACCAATTTAAAAACTGCAGAAATTTAAAACAGGAATACACTCACTCATGAACACACACTGAGCTGCTCTTCTTGGTCAGCGTTTTTTTGTTTTGTTACGTAACTGTCTGTTCCCTACATTAGAGTCATTTTGGTGCTGTCTTAATCCCTGTTTTAATCCCCTGTCTGAGCCAGCGCTGTGTGTGTGTGTGTGTGAATGTGAATGTGTGTCACATTCATTATGCATACATTTGTAGACCCCCTACAGCTGCTAATAGATTATCTATTCTTAAAGAGCTTATAGCAAAGTTACACATGTAAGTGAACATGCAAACATACTCAGACAGGGGAAAAAAGCACACACACTCACCTAATCTAGCGGATGATGTGTCTGCATGCTAACGGGGGTTAATATCTCATGGGAATAAGAGCTAGAAAAGAGACGCCAATAAACAGTAAACACTATGAAGGTAGTTAGCTTTTATTTATCAGAATTAAATACATCACAAGTCCCTATAAAGCACAAAACCACAAACGATGACTTACCTTTTAAATAATTTAGTACATAAAGCAACAGTTTTCATGCTACAGTGGTCAATCCATAGGGGAGGAGGGGGGGGTGCTTGGTTGGCTTTGAAGTAGGAACACAATTGCGGCCGGGTCACAAACTTTGTCAATTACAACTAAACAGTACACTAAGAAGGTTTTTCTGAAAACATTTTATGCGAAAAATATGCAATATAGTAACAGAATCTTGGTTCATTTCTGATCAGCACAGACTAGTTTGACAATTTGTTGTGAGTTTCGTGAGCCCAGTGAGTTGTGCTGGACTGAGAATGGCAGTTACATAAGGTAAGTACATTCAAGCATGATGCTTCTCTGTCAGTTATTGTCTTAAACCCGCCCCATGTAAGCTAACTGTTGGGATTGGTCCGTCAAGTTTCTGGATGGCTGGAAATCTGTTGAATGGAAGGGGGGCAGACATAGACGTATCTGTCAGAGCAAATGAAACATAAACTGGTAGATTTGTCTGGTTTCCAGGCTAATGAACATTCACAACAAACTGGAAATTAGACTGTTGGTTTTGTAGATACCTTTTAATGCACCAAAATGTTGGTCAAGGGTAAGCCGATATGGATGCTGGGTAAAGGCATGGGGCAATCAATTTCTGGCCAATAGTTTTCAAGATTTTTTGCTCTTGTACTAAGATGGATGAATAGATCAATGGACAGGCAAACCAGCTTTGCCATCCTCAGGCACCATTGTTAGGAGGGCAAAAGCAGGAAATTAACTTTGGATTCATACTGATTACCAATCATTTTTGTATAAATCCACCAGGAGTCCTGTAGTTTTCTAAGTAAAGTCAAAAGTTCAGGAAGAACTTTAAGAGGCACTCTCCAGTCAGTGGCATAATTCAAATTCAAACTTTTCTGAGAACAGTCATCTTAGAAATAAACAAGATTAGATATCATTCTCTCCAATGCCCTTTATCACAGTCTAAACTAGTCTCTCTTGTGCATTCGATGGGTAATGCTGAATGTAAAGCTTTACGGATTTATCAGTTGGTGCTTCTTCTGGTCACATGATTCAAACAACGTAACCATTTCAAAGCGGTTTGTTATGTTACTGATAAAGTGTATTCATGATGACCTTCAACTTTAATCTGCCACAGGTCATGTCTTCCTCTCCATCTAAGTCTGAATGGGTTCTTACTCTCTTATCTTACCGAGAGGGCCTAAGCCCCTCAATCCTCTCATCTCTCCCTGATGATGGCGGAGTCCTCAGTGACATAGACTATCAAAGGCTCTGGAGAGGAAGGCTAGGGAAGAGAGAGAACACAAGTTGGTTTGCCTAGGCTCCTTATACATGTGTTTTTTGTGTCTTTATGTTGGGCAAATGCCAACAGATCGTCATACCCCTTCATTCCCATTCCCCACCACGCCTGACTGCACCAGCCTCCAAACAATCCCTGGGAGCCCCAAAAACTGCACACAGTATGGGATGGAAAATGAGTTACTGGAGAGGATACCTGTTCCTGGAGCATGATCACTTTGTAAGTGATTAGTTACAATAGGGTTTTCTGGAGAGGACTGCAGAGTGGAGCAAATACACTTTCTACACAACCAAACAGGTTATGAACCTACGGCAAGTTGTTGCAGGAAAAGCTGTGCAGTGACTAGTGATGATGGCTTCAATACTTGTTTTTATGCTTTCCTTCTCTGTCTCACTAAAGAATAACAAATATACAGATAAGGCTGGTGAATTATTAATTTTCTTTTGAGACAAAAGGGAAACAGAAATGAAGGCACAAACAGAACATAAAAGTTAATGACAACAAACACCCTCAATGAGCAGCTGCAGTCACAGTTGGACCCCAGTTGTGGAGAGGGAGATGATGTATGCTACTCCAGACTACCCTGTACGGTAAGAAGAAAAAGGTTGGAGTTTAAAAAAAATCAATAAGCTCTGGGTGAGGAAGTGCTGCCAGAAAAGTGTTTAGGAGACAGGCTGGCTTCCTGATGATGCCCCCGGAGACAGGGAGAGGAAGGGAATGTGAGATCATGTATAGGAGGAGAAGCAGGTGCAGAAGTGGACGCCAACTCTGAAGCTTGAGATGTAAGGTGGTGCAGATGCTTCCCAATAACATCAAGAACATATGTGTCTTGGAAACTCTCAGTAATGCTAGAGAATTACTGATTGTGAATACTGAGGTATGGATGTGGTCAGAGTCTGCATGGCCATGGTAGCCAGAAATCTGGTGACTAAAGGCAGGCTTACTGCTATTTTCCACCGGGCGTGCGTCTGTGCTGCGTTTCGGATGCGCCACAGCCCCCACGAGCAATCACAGCCATTCAAGTCAATGCTTGATATTCCACGCGAGCCGCGGGTCGCTCAGACAGCCAGGCAGGAAGTGAAACAGCAGTCAATTTACCAAAAGACTACCACCAATATCATGTGGCACTTTGGGCTTTCCATATATGTGTCTCTTTTACAACACCACAGACAATGAGAGATTCACCTTGGAGGTGAAAAAACATAATAGAGTGCCTGGAGTGGAAGGTAGATACTATCTTAATAAAAGCGTGATTGTTCTGTAAAGTACTTGTAGAGACAATCAAATCTGCGAGTCGGGCAGCAAGACGCACCGCTTCTGAGACGCTCCCGGTGGGGTATAGCACGTGGGGGAGGACGGAACAAAACTGAAATGCAGCCAGAAACGCGCCCAGTGGAAAATCTGGGTTACAGTAAGCAAAATGAAACAGCTCAGACGGTCAAGGCAGATGGTCATCCAAAGAGGTACAGTACAGATAGGCAGAAAAGAGTATTGACTGGGAGACTAGCAGTGTAGCTACACCAGTGTGTCACTCGTGACAACACAGATAAGCTTCAATTTTAATCAACAGAGTTTTCTACAGCAAGCATATTATGGCTCGTATTTCACTCACGCTCTAATAATCTGCCTGGTCAGATGATTAATCTACGTGCTCTGTATACCAACCTGTCCTGTTTATCATGACCTCTCCTTTCGGCAGGCCTGGATGTTATTGGTGGCCGGTCAGCAGTTTAGAGATAAGTCCAGGATAGGTCCTGAACCAGAGTCCTGGAGCACTCCCAGTACTGCAGGTATTTATTTATTCTATTAGTTTATTTGTCCGGGACCATGCACAGTTCAGGCCCTGTACCAGAGTTAGCTATACAGCTAATTTACATCTGTGGTCCCTGGGCAAGGGAAATGAAAGGACAATATAGACAATACAGACAATACTATCAAAACAGATAAAAACCACTAGCTGTTCCAGCTTGTAGAACAGTAAGATAAATGGGAGAAGATCATTGAATGCAAAAACAGTTTAGCTGCGGCTATTGGTAACTGGTGTCTTATATGTCTAAGGTAGGTACTCAAAGACCCCGTAGCCATGGCAAACTCCCTTTGTTCACAGGCTTTTGAATATTCCATTATCATGGTCTGGAAGGATATGAGGACAACAATGTATGTGCTTTTACAATTAGTCCAGAATACCTTCCATCTCCTTCTTTTGCAGTAGTGTAGGTGGCCTCTTCTCTCCAGGTTTAATGCCCCCTACACCCTAATCCGACATTGTAAAGGTGTGAGGGAACCGTCTGACAAGCACTTCAGGAGCATTCTGGACTTTTATCTGTGTTGGTGGATGACCGTTAATGAACAAGGGTTTGGAAAAAGCAGAGACAAAGTGGACAATTAACCTCGACAGGCTGGGCATGAGACACGTAGCGCTAAGGATGGGATGATAAAGGTGGAGACACACACACACACATGCAAGGTTGACCACCTTGGAGATAGCCCATAATGTTCCTTCCAGCTCGCGCGACTTGACCATGAGCGGAAGATTGTGCGTGGATAGCCAAACTGGGAAATTAACAGGGCACTAGGTGCCACGATGACAGCCAGCCTATGTCTGGTAGCGAGTAGTACACATCATCATCAAATGTAGGGACAAATGGGACACTGGATTGCTCCTGCTCAAGAAAAAAGGGAGTCTCACGACCCCAGTTCCTCCAACAGTTAATAAAGACTATCGGAGGAACTAGGGAGCATCTGGTGGGCGGACTCTACCCAAAGAAGCAGGTGATCAGCTTGAAGAGCAGCTCTAAATTGAGAAGAGAGGTTAGTATGCACAACACAGAGATTAATCAGATGAACTGGAGAGAGAGGACGGAGCAGCTGTCTCCATGACAGCAGTGGCTTTATTAGCAGGTTTTTAGCTCAGTGCTTCTAAATGGAGATTAAGTTTGGTCCATTCTGTGGGGAGTTTGTATGTTTTATTTATGTTCATGTGGTTTCCTCCCACAGTCTGAGGACATGTAGGTCAGGTAACTGGGAAATGTGAGTTCCTGTGAGGATGAATGTTTCCAGCAACCTATCCAGGGAGTTTTGTTGCCTTTAAACCAAATAATTCTGGGATAAACTTCAGTCCCTCTGCGACCCCGAAGGAACAAACAAGTGCAGAAATAAAGATAGAGGGATGCATTTTATCTTTTGTTTCTTTACTTTAATGATCTGAGGTGCCTACATCTCCTTCTTTATTCTTCTTTCACCTTTTGTCCACATTTGACAGCATATTCCCCTTGTAGTGTTGTAATGGCAAAATTACATTTAAGCACAATTCCTTATATTTTTATGTTTTATTTCTACTTTACTGCTTTCACAAATGCTGAAAGAGTCTATCTCATTCCCACATGCAGATTTTGATTCTAACTTTGTGAGACATGCAGTCTGGAACATTATGTGAGCACTGTTAGCCTGAACCGATAAAGGTACAAGGTCACCCTAAAACTATCTCTAGTTTTCTCATGCCAGTTTAGCTGTAACTGGGGGGGTGACAGTCGTACAGGGAGGAGGAGGTGAGATGGCTCCGAGATGTCTCTTGTATTCATCTGATTGTCTTCATGTGTATCAGATTGCCTGTCAAAATTGTAGCATCATAATAATCCAAGTGCGTGTGTGTTGTCACTCTGAAGATGCATATAAGCCTAGTGTTCTTGTGCGCTCATTGGAGAAACTGACTCCACACTGGGCTGCGGCCTTTTGTGAAATCATGTTGATCCTATATTTGCAAATATATCTTTTTTTAATAAAATACAAAAACCCAACTTGCTTTTAGTCTCAGTCTGTCTTATTTGTTTCAATTTACTAAACTCTGCTGCAAAGGAAACTTCCATAACAGTATACAAGTTCTTTATATCTCATCATCATCATCGCTTTCAGTCTCTTTACCTACACAGTTGAGGTTGAGGCAGCGTGCTGGCCCAGCAGGTGTCGGTCAGTCAGGTTGCTGCGGCAGGTGTCGCGGTGACAGCACGGTTCAGCAGCTAAGGCACCAAAGATTACGTAAACCTCAAGCAGACTGCCAGAATACAGTAGGGAGTAATGTTGACAATGGCTCGCTTCTTCAAAACAGATTACACTTACATAATGCATGTGTCTGCGTGTGAAAGAGAGAGAGATGAGAAATGTTTTCATTTAGAAAATTTCATTATAAACCACTTTAATCTAGTTCAGTCAGTGATGGTGATATATCAAAAAACCTTGAATCTCCACTTTCAAAAAAGAGTTTTAGTCAAATAAGTTGGTGTTCTTTGTGTACAGGGTGAAAAAAGACAGACAACATAAAACAGACACATGCATGCAATGGCCTGACATAATAATTGTCATTGTGGGCATATATGTATATATTAGGGCTGTCAAAATGAACGTGTTAATAATGAGTTCATGCAAATTCCTTTTAACGCAAGTAATTTTTTAAACGCACATTCTGTGATTTTGCTATGGTTGTTTGGGAAATCAGGAAGCTGCAGCAGTAACGTTGTGGACAGTGTTGCCAACATGGCAACTTTCCAGCTAGATTTAGTGACTTTTCAGACCCTCTTAGTGACGTATAAATATATTTATACACATATATATATATATATATATATATATATATATATATATATATATTTTTTATTTTTATTTATTCATGATCGACCTCCAGTGGATGATGGGAATGCAGTAACCAGGTTCACCATAATCAGGGTCACAATGGAGTAGAAAACTCAAACCAGAGGTCAGACAGCATCAAACCTGGAGAGAAGAGGCCACCTACGCTACTGTAGAAGAAGTAGATGGAATATATTCTGGATGAATTTTGAAAGCACATACATTGTTGACCTCACATCCTTCCAGACCAGGAAGATGGAATATTGAAAAAGCTTTGAACCAAGCAGTTACAGAACAATTCAGTCCTGTGTTGTGTAACTTTAACTGTATGTACTATGCACAGAGACAAGTATCAGTAGTACTTATCATGTTACTATGTAATCAGCAAGTGTTTTTTTTTTAAACAAAGTTTGACTGAGAAGATATTGACTGTTGCCGACTCACTCTTTATATAATGAGCAGTTAGTCGCTCTTTGTTTTGTAAAATTTGGCAGTATCTCTGCTGAGTGGCTCAGACATGTGCTGACCACTACTGAGAGCAGCAAACCTTGCTCAGTGTCAAACCTATTACAGCCAGATTGACTTTTCTTGCTATAATGAGTGAGATACGCAGGGTTTGCACTTTGGGAAGGTTTTTACTCTTTCCATATTGGTAGGCAAGGTAACTCCATTGCTAAAACTTTCTTTTAATGTAACAAAGATTTACAGGTCCCACCAGATCTTTCCCTAAACATGTCACTTTTGTGCCTGAACCTAACCAAACTCCAACCATAGTGTTGTCACATTATTACACAAAAACATATTTTCAACAGTGATTTGTAACAGACAAATGATGTCATCCTGCCGATCGTCACGTGAGATCGGAAAGTTCTTCTACTTTACTGTATGTGTTGTTATGAACACATGGACAAAAAAAAACTTATTTTGTCATTTTATTTGGAGGACTTGTTTGGGCTTAATGCAGATGCTTTATTCTACATAAAATAGAGGCAAAGCATGATTTCTTTCTTATTTTCACATTGTATACAGAACCCGGACAGTGCCACGACAAGGATGAGCTCTTCAGGCCTTATCATTTGTATATTCAAAAACATTTTCCTGCTATCTTAAAATTGTGAGTCAAATGAGGATTTTAACTCCTGAAATGGGCCTAGAAAATGACAACTAGAAATGCTGTGGAATACAGAATAGCTTTTTACAGTGTAGGTTTAAATTATAGTGGTGCAGTCATTTGCAACAGAGAAACAATGTAATGTAAAGGTTTCAAATTAATTATCACACACACACACACATACAAACACACACACACACACACACACACACACCTCATCCCCACAACATCTGGAATTCACTGTACAATTTACAGCGAGTCAGACAGAAAAACGATGACACACTGCAAAATGCGGACAGATGTGTGTAAATTTGTTTGTATGGGGTGGCTCGTTATGTTTCTGATGACGGCAGCGGCTGTGACAGATAGTTATTTGACAAGTACACAGACGTTAACCGTGAGCATCTGGGATTTACAGAGTCAATACGATGTGTTTTTTTTTTTATTTTACGTTTGTGTATGTATGATAGAAGCATGATGCTTATTCACCTGACAAGCATTATGATGAAGGATGATTTATCCCAAAGTCAATTTCATCACAGCCAGTTTGTGAGTCAGCCCCGTTACCTATAGTGTATAACTGAGGGAGGGGATTTATTTCTTAGTCTGAGCGTGGTGGAATGCAATGCAATTTCACTGTACTCATTAGCAAATTCAAGGCTTACAACGGTTTACAATTTAGCCTTTTATTCACACATACACTCACGGCAGCAGAACCACCATGCAATTTGGAGTTCAGTGTCACGCTCAAGGAGAACCCGAGGCTGAAACAACCAACTCTGGGATTAATGGACAACCTACTCTACCTCCTAATCCACAGCAACCCCATATAGGGTGAGTACAGGTACAACAGTATTTATGCAACAGGAAAATTCTGCTCTATCTATGACGCTGTAACTTGACAAGATTTCCACATGAAATCTGAAAATACTGGACATTGTAAACTCAATCAAACCTTAACCATTGTGGACTCCGAAGTATGTCTGACGCATGACTTTAGAGTTTTAGATACATAAGAGTTTTAAAAGGCAGACAAAAATGTCAAAAGGGCCAGGAGGTGATTTGTATAATATATTACAGAGCTCACATGAGTCTGTGCTTGCATCCAGCTCTGAGTCCTTCTATCGACCCCGATGACATCCACTTCCACAGATCAAATCTGATTAAAACCTCCTCCTCTCACTCACTCTAATTATTTTTCTCCTTTATACCGCAAAGGCTTCATTTTCTTAATCATGTTTGCATTATAAGACGAGTGCATCACTGTTAAGTGTCACCCAGCCTCTCTAAACCCTCTAAACCCATATGGTAATTTGCTTCAATGAGTAGACCACTCACTTTCAATGGAACTGCCACTAAGACATCATGAAAGTGAAGTCTGGGGGGGGTTATGTTGTGAATTGTCTCGCCCCTAAATATAGGAGGAGAGCGTGTGAGGTTAAGGAAAGGACAGACATCTGAAAAGAGGCTGAGGGTCTCTGTGTTCAGGAATGAGCTGCAGTCATACAACCTCCCTGGAGAACAGAAAGAGAGAGAGCGGGAGAGCGAGAGAGTCAGAGAGAGAAAGAGCACTTAGGCGGATAAGGAAGGATGAAAGGATAAAGATAAGTAATAATGGAAGAGATTACTGTAGTTGTGATTTATATAATGCAGCAGCATATTGTATCAAACTGTTACATATTACAATAGTATATGCCAAAGGCAACATTTCTCCAATGCTTTTCAGGGAGTTTCATCATAAAAAGTTATCCCAAACCATTTTTTAGAAAGAAACAACAATGACTGCAACAACAACGGCAGCCGGGTGGAGTGTCCCTCCAAATCACCTGCTAGGTGATCCTGAGGGGGGGCCGTCACTGCTGATTATAGCCCCGCCACTGATCGCCTCATTTCCTCTCTCCCTCTCTCTTGTGGGACACGCTCATTTACACACACACACACACACACACACACACACACACACACACACACACACACACACAGGCTGAGAAGTGCAAGCAGTCATGCATGATGTACTTGGACAGCTGAGGGGCTTGAACCACCAGAGGAGGATCCTAGTTATACTTGCATACAAAAGGGAGAGCCAGGGGAAATTACAGTTGCAAACGTCAATTAATTTCTAAATCCATCCAAAACTATAAAGCTGAAAGTAGAGACCAGATAATTGCCAGCTCGTAACTTCAGCGCTGGAATTTACAACATATAACGAAGAGTAGAAGTAGAATCTGCCCTGTTATAGTCATCTCTTGATGGGTATACTGGGTGACCTGAGCCTATAGAGCGCTCTCTGTGCAGCTAACCTTTAGTATTGGAGTGTAAGAAATCCTATTGGATCTCACCCCGCTTGATTGTACCTCTTCTTTGGTGATATTTGTTTCCGACCTCCTCTCTGCTCTAATACACCCACAATCATTCCATTTCAGCGGCATCTCAAGTTGAATATACATCATTAGAGGAATTGAGCACGGAGCTCTCTGAGGAGCCATCCACAGCACTTTTACCATTGAACCTGGGACCACTGTCAGCGCTCTTCAGAGTATGTGTGTGTGTGTGTGTGTGTGTGTGTGTGTGTGTGTGTGTGTTGAGTACGTGTGTGTATTCTTGTTCCAGCCTAAGCATGTACAATCACATAAACAAACCTGTAGGTCAGAGGCAGACATTTACTGCATTAGGAGAGTAAAAAGGAACAGGAAAGCAAAATAAAAAGAGGAGTAAAGGTGCAAAGCACAGTTTGAACTATTTGTTGGGACCCCTGCTGTCTTTGTGCTTCAGTGGTAGACCTTTCACCAAATAGTCTTTCACTTACTCAGGTTTTCTCCCCTTTTATGAGGCCATGCAGAAACAGTGCATGTCTACAAGTACAAACTATTTTCCTTACCAATTCATTTGTTGATATGTTATTGATTAAAGGTTTTGAATGTCTAACAGATGTGATGAATGCATTTCCTTCCTCAATAAAACATTTGCAAAGCTGATTTTTTTCATCTGTATTTTTTACACAATGATTACTAGCTAGCAGTTTTTTTCTTCTCTGCCTATTTCTGACATATTGTTGCACGTTTCTTGGGGCATTATGGCCACCTGCAGTTGTGTAAAACCATTGGCAGGACAGTGTATTGTGTGTGCATGCATATAAGTCCACGTACACCCAAGAAAGGCTCAATAGCACTACTAGAGGTCATAAACTCCACAGGGTACCTTTAATCGATGAATTAAAGGACAATAAAATGTCAGACGATAATCCAAAATGCATGTAACATTTCTTAATGCCAAAATCAATGCCCTCAAATGTCTTTATTTGTTCAACCAACAGCCCAAAACTCAAAGATATTCAATTCACAGTGATATTAAAATCAGAAACGCAGCAACAAAAAAACCATACTTAAACAATTAAACAATTAATCAACTTTAAAACCGAGTGTTGAAGTCAGCAACGTTTTATCATTATCTCTGAGAAATATTTTATGGGCAGGACTGTGATTCAGTGTATTCATAGAGATCAGAGTGACTACAAAGTATGTGACGGATGTGCCAATACATTGCACTTAAAGTGCTCATATTATGCAAATGTTCAGGTTCATAATGGTATTTAGAGGTTGTACCAAAATAGGTTTATGTGGATTCATTTTCAAAAAAACACCATATATTTGTTGTACTGCACACTGCTGCAGCTCCTCTTTTCACCCTGTGTGTTGAGCTCTCTGTTTTAGCTACAGAGTGAGGCACTGCACTTCTGTTCCATCTTTGTTGGGAGTCGCACATGCGCAGTACCTAGGTCAGCACTACTAGCTAGTCAGTTGCAGAGTATGAGGGAGTGCCAAGTGAAGAGCGTTCGTTGCAGAAGTAAAGGCTGGACTACAATAGAGCTGTTTGGAGCAGTTGGTGAACAGTGTTCTGTTGGAGATGGTAAGTCCCTTTGGGGTGGACTTTGGGCTTTTTCACTTTGTAAACCTATAACGTGCACAAAAAGATATATAACGCAATAAACGAAAGGGAAAAAGCCAAAAAGCATAATATGAGCACTTTCAGGAGTGCTACAGTGTGCAGACATTTCTTTATAGTTCATTGCCGACTTTTATTGGTCCAGCACCTGCCTTCAACAGTATTTGGATGTGCGTCGTTACTAGCCTACACATTGTTTGGCAGTGGAGAGATGGACACCGTTATTATCTTTAAAGTGTTTGTTGCCTTAAAACATTATCATCTCCTTCAGGGCCCGGTCAGTGTTTTGTAATTATAATGACTCCTCACTGAGAGCCACAGAGGCCCGGACTAGTTAAACACACCTGGCTTTCATCCAGTATCGGCTAATAAACTCGACACAGCCACCAGAATGCGAGAAATTGCTGCAATATGCAGCAGAGGTGCACAAACACACACATCAATACATAGAATCACACACACCGGTGACAACGCTTCCCACGGGGGCACATGCAGTTATAAAATTAGAGATAAAAGAAAAAGCCCTCCTGTCGACTCATGCCATCTCCTGCTCTTTTGATCACTCAAGCGCCGAAACAAACGTGACTCTTGTTAAATAAAACACATACAGTATAACTGAAATATGTTTTTGCCTAACATACTGTATTTTAACTATAATAAGGTCAGTTTGATCTTCAGTAGTATATAGGCCTATATCCCTGTTGACCCATATATAGTACAGTATTCCTCAATTACTGTACATCTACTGTACATTACCGTACAACCCTGTAAGATTGCTCGTGGCAGTCCATTAGTGTTAAGCATGGGTGGGGAAGGGAGAACTGCATCATTATGCTTTCAAAGAGCAGAGCGTGTGTGCACTCGGCACTAATCAAGGAGCTGTGATTGATGAGAATCTTGAGCTTCGTCTGACTCAAAGGCTACAGGCTCTCGACTGAACGTGCAGGATGAAAACAGGGAATTACTGTATCAGAACAACGCGGGCTCAGTCAGGAGGAAAAAAAGACACAGCTGGTTGGATTCAACCAACAGTACTCGATCTGACTGCATGATGGGACAGTAAGTGTAAACCAACCTTGGTATTTCTTGCATCGGATATTCTGACAGTAACAGACACCTTTAATCTTTTTAACAGGTAGTGAAAAGCAGCCACTACAAAGATGACAAGCAAGAAGAGGAAGCCTTCAGGAAGTCTTTTAAGTATTTATAAATTATGTGATGTTGAAAGTGAAGGCACACGCAACCATGAACGGTTTCTTGAAGACAACCTGCTGTTGATATGTTCTAATGCAGAGCTCAAAAACAGCTCTAAAGTGAGATCCCAGGGGACAGAGGTAGCCTACAGTGCAATAAATGACGCACACAGACAAAAAAAACATGTCATTTCACAAACAAACTGGTGTTTATATGTTTCAGACCATGGCTTTCTCGAAACAGTAGTGGATGATATAATAAGGTGGGGATGCAAAATGAAGGTGTAAGACTTTTTTTAACCAGGTGTGTTTCTTTTGTTTCACATACAGTGTGAAACACCAATCAAAGGCTTGAGACAATTTTTCTCTTCAATTATTTTTATTTGACGAATGCTAAAATGTTGTGTAGCACACAAAGTCAGGAAACTAAATTACTTTTGTCAGTTACGCTGCAATATCTATCTAAAATTTGCAAACTTTAGCTAACATTAGAGCTGGGCGATTTGTTTCCCTACGATTTTTTTATAAAAAAACTTGATTTACGATTCGATTTGATTTCCCCCCCCCCCTTCCATTTAAAACAAAATAACTGCGAACTGTAAATATATTTTAAAAATATTGTATTGTATTGTATTGTATTTAATTAAAGTGCATCAACATAAACAAAATTGCAAAGGCAAACCCTTTCTCTAAGTGAAAAGTCACTGTACAGTGTGCAACAAAGATTGTTAAACATCCAACTTGTTTATACTGTATTTGGATTAAAAAAAATCTAAAAAATCGATTTTTTGAAAATATGAATCGATTTGATCTAACAACTCGATTTTTTAAATCAAATCAATTTTTTTCCAAGCCCTAGCTAACATTAGTGTTTAATTACCTTGAATTCCACTATTGTGGATATATTGTTTTATTTCCCTGTTCATAATCATTTAATGTGATCCTTAATTGTGAAGCATTTTGTAATGTCTGTTTTAAGATGAGAGCTACCAACACAATCAACCAACGCACCTCTTCATACTGATATATATTTCCCCCCATGCCAACCCCATTGCCTCTAGTCTTAGCTGCAGCGTAACTGCATATTTAACACGGCTTGTAAAACATTTTGATTTGGAGTCTATTCTTTTTTATTCTCTTTATGTGACAAAATAATTTATTACCTTTCTACATTTGATGAAGAATACTGCCAAGAACTGCTGCAAGTACATGTAATTCTACACAGAGCTGAATGCATCTGGCCCCGTTTTATACAGTCTATGATCTGGCCCCAGGTTGGACCTTGAACTCACTCTATGAATGGCATCACTTCTCTCTCTGGGCTCCCCCCCGCCCCCATTCTGTCTGGAGTAATATCTCTCCATTTGATGACCTCTGTAGCTCATTCCTTCTGTGTCCATTAACATTATTAGTGTCTCAGACCTCACACAGACACACACGCATCAACATGCACAACACCACAGACAGCCAGTCTGAGCACAGCAGAGATTGACCCAAGGACGTTCTGGGAGTTCCCATTCTGATTCTTAAATGCATCTGTGGTCTCAAAAGATATAAATGTATCAAACGCTATAGGAAAATGAAAACTCAGTGGATGCTCCTGACTGAAGGCTGCAATCACCTCAGCACAATGAAAAATGGATCGCGCTGCGAAACAGAGTGGTGTGATAAAAATATCACGCTGCGAAACCAATGGAAATGTGTCATCCTGTCATCCAAAAGTGGTGCATGAATGCCGTCCCCGCGTGAATGCGAGTCAATCACTTCCTGTTAAAAATGACAGGCAGGGTGACAAAACAAATAATGTAGATGGAGACATGTGGCTGACAGGATGCAGACAGTGGTCCAGACTGACAGATGCACGGGAACAGGAGGGAAAAAAACACGCAGGTCGCCATGTTGCTGTAGATGGACAGATGAAAAAGTGATTTTCGGGTGAACAGACAGCGTACTGTAGGAGATGACAGGTGAGTGGGTGGCTTAATGGCCAAACCAGACCAGGAGGATGGACAGGACCGACACACTAGACCAGACAGCCAGTCAAAGGCAGTAAATGCATCACTATTGCGTCAGAAAGTGAGCTGCTGTGACATCTGGAGGGTGTGTGTGTGTGTGTGTGTGTGTGTGGGGGTTGTTGTTGTTTGGCCACATGTGCAGCCATGGGTTAACTACCAGCAGTAATAATCATCATGGACAGACAGGCTTAATGAAGGGTAAGCCATGCTTACAGTTTTTCCCAGTGGTCAGCGGTCGAAGGTTAGCGGCTAAGCAGCGTGACGCTGAAACAATCTCCAAACAATTTATTGGCTATACTCGTATACTTTTTTTTTGCTGCTGTTCGAAAATCAGGTCACGCCTAGAACAGCCCCAGGAATCCCGACTCCCAACCTAAATAAAATTAATTTGGGGTTTTAGTCGGGCGCAGGCCCAAAACCGCTCCCATGGTTCGGGCAGGGGTCGGGCTTGGACAGAAACTAAGCGGGTTCTTGTAGGGTCAGACCAGATGTGTTGCGCCCAATCATAGCTCTTTTTTTTTTTTTTTTTGCAAATGCGTACTGCAAAAAAAGTAAAGCTGCATCTTATATTTCTTATGTCCGCCAGTATCATTCAAAAAAAGAAAGGTAGAATAAGGGAATGGATAGATTAAAAAAAGGAAGAGAAGGAGGAAAGGAAACTAGGGGAAATGAGGGGAAGAGAGATATTGTGTCCCATCCAAGGGCATGGCAGTGTTCATGTTCTCAGTCGGCACCATCTGCTCCAGGAGCATGTCGGCCTACTAGCGAGGAGGATGGTACATGGCTCAGCCAGACCACGACCCAACACCACAACAAGCAAACAAACACAGACAAGCACACACCACAGAGCAGCACATTCGTTCCGCTCCAGCAAGTGTCTGCATCAAAGTTCCAGCTATTTAAAAAATCTGCAATCACTCTGGGTCTGCAAAGATCTGTAAGACTGGAAAACCCATTTTCCAGGGGGAGAGTAACACGATGAAGTGAAATAATTACATTTCTCCAAGAGAAATAAATTAAGATGATACGGTCTTGTGAGTTGTTTCCAGGTGCGACGAGGGGGGAGCTGGCTGAGCTGAGTCAGGCCCGGGGTGACGGCGCATAAGAACACCCATGAGGGACCTACAGTGTGTGGCAATGTGCTGCAGTCAGCTCAACCGGCTGGCTTGTTTCAGTGTGCTTCTGTGTGTGTACTTAGAGTGTGTATGTTCCTGCTGCTGAGTGGGTGTCTGCAGCTGGGAGGGTGGGTAATAAAGCAAGGTGCACAAGCCCAAAACAGACACATTTAGCACACACACACACACACACACACACACACACACACACACACACACACACACACACACACACACACACACACACACACACACACCTCATCACTAAACAAGCAGTCATGCCATTCATCTGCATCCATACAGATACACCCAATCTGTCATATAAATGCAAACACATAGCCTACATTACTTTGACCTACTTACTACGGTGGACCCAGATATCAGCTGACATTCATCTCTTTGTAGAGGACTGGAGGCATCTGTCTATTACCAACAGACGTCTAGGCAGGCAGAGAAATGAATCGCTTGTCAACATGTTCAATAGATTTGAGCAGATGGACACTCCATCCCTCTCTTGACCTTGTTGCAAAGTGGTTGTGAAAAGCTGACCTGCACTAATGCCCTCGCAGATCTCAGTGATTGTTACAAGCCGACCTGGCGAGCAAAGATGAAGGGCACGGACACATGTAAAAAAAACAACTATGGAGAACACACACACACTCTAACAGTGTCACCGGGTTAAACATCATGATAGTATACCATAGATACCATAGCTCCCTCCAGGCTCTTCACAAAGCTCAAGGACTTGGGATTAAACACCTCACTGTGCGTGTGGATCCTTGACTTCCTGACAGGCAGACACCCACGTTGTAAGGCTGGGCGCACACACCTCTTCCATTTTCATCCTTAACACCGGAACACCCGTTTATCGGTGTTTTTTGCCCCCAACTGCTCCTTCTAGGCAGTGCTGCCTGGAAGGCACCGTTGGGAGGCACTGGTTATAGTTAGGGTTAAGGTTATTGTTAGGTGCCTTGAAGGCAGCAATCGCAGTGCTGCCTGGAAGGAGCACCCCAGGTCTGTGTTTTGAGTCCCCTGCTGTAATCCTGTGTTGCCACTTTCGACTCCAACACCTTCATCAAGTTTGCTGCCGTTTTCCAAATGTTTCTAACTATATTTTTGTAACACTGTGAGCACCAGTGCCTGTGTGCAGTAGTGCCTGTGGTGGAGGCGGAAATCACAGAAACAAATGTCCAGAAAAAACCTGGACAAATATAGATTAGGGTGGTGGTATGCTGGTAACTAGTTTGTATGACATGCCGTCCAACCACGTTGGAAAACAAATGTGTTTATAGTTCTTTTCGGGAACAGCCACACTCAAAGGCAAAGAGGAAAGCCAGCCGTAGAGAAGGGAGATGCGGTAATCACTTAAATATGGGGATAACGGAGCAAACTTTCAGACTGGCATTCATAGGGTTGCACATATTTGATAGCTGTATAAAGAAACAAAAGAGAGCTTGAGAGAGAAATACCAAATCTGCTTACTTGTTCACTTTTGCGCAGTTGGACAATGACGGTGTGAAGTGGGTGCGAATATCGGCCATTAACACCTTAAACTCTCGGAATGGTAAATTTATAACTGTATACACTTTTATTCAAAGTGTTTCAAAATGTGCCACTCTCGTCAACTACCTAAAGCATCTACAGTCCTCCAGTCTACCAACCAAGTGCTCACCATTTATACCCCCTTCTTTACTAAGGCAAATTATTTGCTCTTTAGTTCTCTGCCACTTGGATTATTGCTCAGTAATCTGCTTCAACAACCCTACTTAGAAAACTTCAAGTAGCACGAAACAAAGCACTTAGACTTGTTCTGACGTGCAATTCTAGGTCCAATGTTGTTAAAATGCATGAACTTCTTAAATGGTTGAATGTTGAAAAAAGACAATTAGCCAATGTGCTTACTTTGTTGTACTCTGTTATTCTAACTCAGACACCATCATTTATTTTTGATAGCATAATTTACAGTTCAGATATCCACACTTATTTAACAAGAGGAGCCAGTAGGGGGCAGATGACTTTACCTTTAACAATATCCAATAACTTGAAAAAAGCTTTCATTTATAGAGCAAGTTCTTTGTGGAATAAAATCCCAAGTAACATTTGTTTAATCACAGGAAAGGTACATTTTAAAAAGAAAGTAAAATCTTACCTTCATTTATATTATTTATCATGAGGTTTCTGATTGTGTGGTGAAAAAATATCTGACTTTCGTCTTTGTCAATGTGAGCTACCTTAATGTTAGCCATTAAATATACTGTACTATATAACTTCATTTTCAAGATATTTGCTTGGTTCATTATTGTTTTCATTTAATTTTAATTGTAGTTTTTCTTCTTTGTTATTTAGTTTTGTAAGCAGGTATTGTTGTATTTCTTTTCTTTTCTTTTATTTCTTTTCTTTTCAGTATATGTTATGAAATGTGATTAAATGTTGTTTTGGACCCCAGGAAGACTAGCTGGTCGCCTAGGCGTAAGCTAATGGGGATCCTTATAATAAATACAAATACTGTCTGCACAAAAAGATGACAGACTTGTAAATGTTGAACTAAACTGTGTACATGATCAATCAATGAAGCAATTACAGCTGACTTCATAATTGTCCACACAACATTGGAGTATGCACTCCTACTTTATGACAGTTATTGTTGCTTCTCCGTTTCCATTCACTGGAGAGTGTCATCTGTGTTGTTGTTGTTATGGAGTTGTCATTTCTTCCAGCTACATGGCCACACAGAAACACATCTGTAAATGGTAGTCATTAAAAACTCCTATCCTCTCTAGGTGACACCCTGAGCCCTCTGTTAGTAGAGAAGCAGTGTAAAGACAATTTGTCTGAAGATTTATAGAAAAGCACAATGTTCACAAGTGGCTAACATGATTTATAGCACAGAAAGAGGTGCTGCTGTTGGAGCTGGATACAATGTGCCTCTCTGGCGTCACTATGTGTTTTCATTTTGCTGCATGCTTTGCACTAGCTGTGTCTAAGATCCAGATGTTGATTTAAATGATGTTGACTTAGGACCACCTACAATGCATGCTTCTTTATTCTCTTACAATTTTCATTTTTAGAATCCAAAATGATTGGTTTTGCTATTGAGGAGCTGCTGTCAGCATTGTTCACAACGTATGGGACGTCCAGATACTCACACTGGAGTTTGCAACATGGCTTCAGGCAGTGAAGCCTACGTCAGACATATGCTTTTGTCGTCACACCACGTAGAAATGTTGATAGAGAAAAAGGAAAACAGAAGATGGGGCTTAGTTTCACTTTCTGAGAAGCTTTAACATGAAACAAGAAAAACACATACCTGCAAACTCAGAAGGGCTGAAAAAGGTGACACATCATTTCCCCCCAAAAAAATGACAGTTCATTGCTAAGGCCACAGGGTCAAAATTAAATATATTTTTTAATTATTTCACCAGTAAATTCCTGTTAAACGACAAAAACAACCACTGGCGAGGCAAGTTTCACGTGAACGCAACATCTGTGTTGTTTTTCAGACAACGGCAGCTATAGACTGTTGTTAGAATCCTCTACAGTGAAATACAGACACACTTTTACACCGTTTAGCTGTCAGCATTTAAACCGTGTTTAATCCAGCTGCTAGCTAACGGTAGGCTAACGTTACCTGCTGTCGAGTGTAGTGTTACTGTAACTAGCGTCCCGTGCGGCGATGTTTCAGTTGCCTCTAACGTCCGTTTTCGGAGCATCAGAGAGAAGCGCAGGCATTTAAGTGGCTCCTAAATAAGGCACCGAAATCCGGGTTGCAATTCGGTCCGGTAGATAACGGTCGTTAAGGCACCGGTGCCGTATTAGCACCGGGTGTGGGACTCTTCGGATTTGCACGATTCATGCGG
Organism: Perca flavescens; assembly: GCF_004354835.1. Taxonomy (NCBI): domain Eukaryota; kingdom Metazoa; phylum Chordata; class Actinopteri; order Perciformes; family Percidae; genus Perca; species Perca flavescens. The sequence goes on along the minus strand of NC_041345.1, from coordinate 7,839,448 downwards.
ATGACATTTTCCCATTCAAAACGGCGATTTTTGACGAAAAGCGACTAGTTTGCAGGTATGAAAACAACATCATTGCATTACTGAATTCCACCAAGCAGTTGCTAGTAGCCAAGGAGGACACGGAGGATTAAAAAAACATGATGGACTCTTCAGAAGAGGTCATTATCTTCACTCGCCGGACACCACAATCTTCTGAACATAGCCATTCTGAGAAATACAGAGAGAGTTGTGTGTAGCTGATAGTCTTAATTAGCATTAATATCAAAAAGTTAAATATTTAATGATTACGGCATAAATAAATGTAAATGATTTATAGTAGCCATGTAAATATTATGTTTTTTTATAGATCTTTTCACCTATTACGTGAGGTAGGACATCTCAGGGGTTGGTCTGGCAATAATCATTGTCCATTTATGCACCTGAGCACCGGCAGGGCGGAAGCTAGAGAGGGGGTGAGTTTAGGTTTTCTTGGTTTTTTTGTTTTGAAATGGACAATAAATCTGTGTCATACAGGTGTTGATCCCTGTCTCAGCCTCTCTGCGGCTTGTGGTAGTTTGAAGAAGGCGCTACAAGAGGTGTAAAACAATTAAGATATACAACTATGTACAGTAGCTACAAACCAACCCTGCATTGATGTTCAAGAGGGTCAAATTCCATACCTTTCATGCTGATCCAGTATACACTTGATGTTTTTTGAACTGTGCGTGAGATGGCCGACCATCTTAAAGTCTCACCCACTCCTCCCACGGTCAGCTGATGGCTCTGACCCTGACCCTTTCTCCCATGAGCACTCTCTTTATAGATCTGCCACTGGAACCCAGAGAAAAGTCCATAGCAATATATTTCACCTCTCATATCCATCCACTACAATCACTACCGATCTCTTTCTCCACTCGGGGCTGCAAATTATCGGGAAACGACTAGCTGAGAGGTAATTTGTGGAGCAGTGGCCCCTCATCCCCTTGACCTTCTCTCCCTCTCTGCATCTGAGACAGCCAGCTTCTCTCCCATCAATTTCTTCTATTTAATTTTCTTCTCTTCCACTGGTGAATATCACTCGCTTTCCTCCTTTTTTTCCCCTCACTTTTCCCTCAACCTCTCTTTTTCCTTTCTCTGTCCTCACTCTCCTGTATTGATTTACACACTCCCTCCGCAATAAGGAGGGAGAAGAAGAAGAAAATAGCCGATCTTAAATAACGAAATACATTTTATTATCAGCAGTGAATTGAGTGATAATTCAGTAGGGGAAAGGCAGACAGCTGTAGGGCTGCAGAAATAAAAATATATATACATGAGGTCTGTGTCTCTGTCTGGTCACACAGCTGTCAAACTCGTGCTGAATTAACAATCCGCAGGCGAGCTCCCCTGCTAAATCAATTTGAAAGAATGTACTTTAGAACAAAAACTGGCAGCACAGGATGCTGTCGCATGACTTAGCAGAGTGTATTCCTATGAGAGAGGTAAACGTGATCATTGGTATGCTGAACACACATGCACATACAGCTTTGTAAGAGCAGAGGAGGGAGCATGGAAATGTGTGCAGATTCTGATGATTAAATCTGAGCAGAAAATAACAACACAACACAGTTGCACAGTTGAGTCAGTTGCAATGCAGTAAAGCTTTTCTCAGCTATTTGGCTCCAATGCAGATAGGAGGAGGAGAGCGGTGTTACAAGAATGAGTCAAGTTGATACGCGCATTAGTGGGTGAGAGTGAGCATTTCACTGTGACACCCACATCCTCCACATGAAGACCTGCAGTGGGCTCGCTATGGCAGACAACATTGATTGATCCATCTCTTTAGACTCTCAGAATAGGCTACAGAATGAGAATAGCTCATATAGCAACACACAAACACATCATAAGTAAACTACAGACCTGCCACACCACACCTCGACAGGTGTTGTTGCCCCAGTTTGAGTCTTTTATAAAATAGTGCCATAGTGGTGCAAACAGACAAGATCAAATTTCTCTCAAAACTTTTTGGACCTTTTCACACACACACACACACACACACACACACACACACACACACACACACACACACACACACACACACACACACACACACACGCATACATTTAAAAGAGCCATTTAAAACGTGGCTTGTTGCTGACTTGGGATGATTGTTTTGGCTCTGCCTCAGTAATGTATGACAAGAAATACAGTCATTAGCTCAAGTTGTTAGTATTCACTATATATGCCTTTAGCGATATCTTCCACGGGCCAATCAGATGAGGGCACATTATCTAGAAGCAATGAAGTCCTAAATTACCCACACAAGACCAATCTAAATGATTTTTTTGTTTTTGTTTCCAAGAGACTGTCTTTCCGAGATAAAACGTGGTCGTAGGAATTATCTTGTACGCTGGGAGCAAAGGTCGGTTTTATGGAGCCACAAAGTCTGTAGAGGAAGCACGGCTGGGTCGACAAAACTAAATGTTTTGCCACAGGGGTCCACTGTTTGTTTTCTTGTTTGCTTTCCTACCAACACCGGTCTCTTTTAACCATGATGACTATTAACCATGTGGTTATTACTGTAACCATGGCGACGAAGGTCTCTAATGAAGTACAGTTGTTATTTTAACTCAAACCATGATCTTACCCTAACAAGCCAAACCAAGGTGTTTTTGTGCCTAAAACTAACCAAACCTTAACCTAGCTCTGAAAGATCAGAAAACTGTTTTATATTTGAAACGGTAATGTCATCCAGTCAATAGCAGTATCAGATCACAAAATGCCTTCAAGTGTTCATCTGAAGGGCATGGAGCTACAACCTATTTTGCCGTATAATTTCGAGGACTTGTTGGTTTCCAAACGCCCACAAGAGATGAATGAAATGAGTCCTCTCTGATCCCTGCTACATTTGCAGGTTAATTTCTGGGCCATGTTAAGCCTTCCCATCTGACCAGCTGCTGTAGGCCATTGATCCCTCCAGCTGGCCGCTGACATGTGACGCCAGCATTTAGGATCTGGGCTGTGGTAAAGGTCATGGGACTCCTGTTCTCTACCTCACGCCATCACTAACAACCAACACACACCTGGTGTACTGAAAGCAGGGTTTCTGCAGGGTTCACCCGAGTTAAATTTAAGACTTTTTTTTACTATATTGAATGAAGGTTAACACCTGTTTAACGATCACACCGGAAAGATATAAATGAAAACCAGCATGGATGAAAAGACCTAGAATTGTTGCTCAAGTGCATGAATATATTGATATTTATATCACATTTTTGTCAGCACTTCCCAGCAGTATTTAACAATAACTCCTGATAAAATGACTTAATCATCTAACATGAATTGGATAAGCAGCAGAAAATGGAACCATGATTGGATTGATGGGTTAACCAATTAAAATAACTAATTAAGATCCACATATGAATTTTACATAAGGTCGGAGGTCTGGAACAAAAGTACTCTAGACAGTTTTTTCCTAAAATTAACATACTAAAACGTACACAGTAATACATCTGGCTGTTTTTTTTTTCTGATGGGTACATTAGGGATTAGGATGGAAGAAAATGTGACGCCAAGAACATAACGAAACAACCTTTAGATGTCCCGTGAAAGCAGCAGTCATTAATTATGTGTACAGTGTGTGCAAGTGTCATTGGTGCCATTCCTAAACATGTGAAGGTTTAATTTTCAGAATAGGATCATGGTTATAAAGAAGAAATGCTTCTCCCTCTTTGCTTCTGCCACTGCAATGCAGGGCCAGCAGAGAGCTTCAAACAAGACTGGAAAAACAAACAACAGTGATGCTTAACAAAGAAAATGCTATTCACAAAATGTCATGCTTTTTATATATATATATATATATATATATATATATATATATATATATATATATATATATATATATATATATATATAGTACAGTACACCTTCTCATTCAATGTGTTTCTTTATTTTCATGTAGATTCTCACTGAAGGCATCAAAACTATGAATGAACACATACGGAATTATGTACTTAACAAAAAAGTGTGAAATAACTGAAAACATGTCTTATATTTTAGATTCCTCAAAGTAGCCACCCTTTGCTTTTTTTGGTAACTCTGCAAACCCTTGGTGTTCTCTCAATGAGCTTCGTGAGGTAGTCGCCTGAAATGGTTTTCACTTCACAGGTGTGCTTTGTCAGGGTTAAATAGCGGAATTTTTTCCCTTATTAATAAATAAGCAAAAGGTGGTTACTTTGAAGAATCTAAAATACAAGACATGTTTTCAGTTATTTCACACTTTTTTGTTAAGTACATAATTCCATATGTGTTCATTCATAGTTTTGATGCCTTCAGTGAGAATCTACAATGTAAATAGTCATGAAAATAAAAGGAAATGCATTTGAATGAGAGTGTGTCCAAACTTTTGGCCTGTCTGTAGGGGGTTGGGTTGGGAACCAGAGGGTTGCTGGTTCAAGTCCCCATCGGACCAAAGTATGGTGGTGGACTGGTAGCTGGAGAGGTGCCAGTTCACCTTCTGGGCACTGCCAAGGTGCCCTTGAGCAAGGCACGAACCCCCAACTGCTCGGAGCGCGTTTCCATGGGCAGCTCCCTCACTCTGACATCTCTCCATTAGTGCATGTATAGGTTCTGAGCATGTGTGTGTAATTCAGACCTGTGTGTAATAACAATTACTTTCCCCTTGCAGGATTAATAAAGTATAAATTATTATACACATATACAAATAAATTAATACATTGGTATATTAGTACCATATATCAACCAGCATCAGACCAATGACTGGTAATTATAAAGAAAGAAATATTTCTCTTTCTTTCAATTCTCTCAAAAACGGGTATGCTAGTGCATGAAAACAAAAACACAGAACACAAACCTGTAGATCAGTGTCAGTTTTAAATCGTGACTGTGGGTAAACACAATCCCACTCGTTAAAATGCGCATGGGTGACTTGAGCTGTGGGTGGATTTACGTCGTGTTGTAGAATTTGTCATCTGATGTGCAAACAAAAAGTGCACTAACAATACTCAGTGAGTCAAATGCCACACTGGCACTTTTCAAGTAATTATATCACTGGCTCGAAGTTTTTGCGCCCGTCTGTTCTGCCTCCAGCTATATGTGAAGCGCAGATAAAAGGTGGAGAGGCGTTTGCTCGACTGCATCTCAGAGGATCAACAGTGCACAACACACACAGCTGTGCTGATGCGGAGAGCCCATTTACTAATAATACAACACTGTCCTCCAAATTTGGATGGACACAGCCTAGGGGTGATGGAGAGAGAAAGAGAGAAAATCTCAGTTCTCAGTGTGGGAACACTATAAATAATATAATAATCCTTCTTGTGTGTGTAAGTCTTCCCACCTCTTCTGGGTAAACTTTTTTTCCCTCTCTGGATGGAAACATAAACTCATGAATAAACAGAAGGACGGCGCATGTTAATGTGAAAAACACATGGCCGGAGCTAAATGTGGATGCCTCTACCACAGAATGTTTTACTTGAGTTAGAAGATATTTGTAAAGTCAGGACAGAGATTACTCTTGTCCGTGGTAGGGATTCGCTGGGAGACATTTTGGTTCTGTTCTTGTTGCAAAGACTGCAGCGGGGCTCTACAGGTTTTATTGATGACATTTAGTCAATTTTTAATGGATTTGCTTGTATCAAATTTTGCTCACTGTGCACATGGCATCATGTTTAATCAGCTCTGTGGTTTGTATCGATGTGTTCTGCCTACAAGGCCATTCCTTTATACCTCTGCATGGTAAGACAAGTGGATTCTTGGAAGCTCTCTTAAAGCTTCTGGTGATCCACAAAAATAACATCTTTCACATTGCTACATTTATGAACACCACTGTTGAAATAGTGTGCAGCAGCTGATGGGAGCTGCTGGGAACTGCTGGGGAAAATTTTAGATAAATGATAGCTCTTAGTTTGGACACACGCACATACCAGTAAAGATGTAGCATCAAATCCCACCAACAGCACTCTCCCACTGTACTGTGCTTTCTAGCTCTCTGAAAAAAGTTGAGGTAAATAGGCTGCCCGATTACAAGAGAGGCTGTTTCAGGGTTAATGCCTTTGTGTTATCAGGTGCAGGCAAGGTATAAGACTCCCACATGGAGAAAAACAGCTGTGTCAAGCCCAGGTAGCCAGTTAGCGCGGAAGAGGAGATATGTCAAGTCCAACCCCCAGTATTGATTTAGTGAAGATCTGGGTTAACAACATGCATCTAGGGTGCCTCGCTTTATGCCAAATTTCCTCACTGTTCCCATCAGAGAGAAAACTTTCCACAGATGCCCTCAAAAACAATCACAGGAAAACACTGGGCTGCATCAAACTGTAAACAACTTCTGAAATATTACGGACACCAAGCTGCATAACATCCATTTTTTTCCTACTTTTCCTATTTTTTACGTTATTTGCACAAATTTGACGGCTGGACCATTTGAGCGGTTTGTCTTTATTATACCCCTAAAGAGCCCACGTACAATCAAACGCACACATCGGCCATGTGTGTAGCGGTTGTGCCTGTGTGTGTTTCTGTTCGGCTCAGCCTCTGACTGAGCTCAAAACTTCCTTAAAAACACTTTCTGTTATTTCACTCCTTCCTTTCTCTGGCCAGTTTGCTTTTATTTGTGTCTTCCCATTGACTTTAAATATAATTGCACTGTGGCTAAAATTCCCCATACCTTCTGTCTTGGCACATCTTAAGAGTGAAAACATCCTCTATTTTGTGATGTATTTCCCCAAATATTACATTGTGGCACATTACATTAAGGCACAAAGCAACCAGTCCATGAGCAATATTAACTTTATTCGACAATATTTAATCCTAATTTTGTAATATATGGTTGAAACAGAGGAGTGTAGTGATTGATATTTCTTGACCTGGGTAATAAGTGCAGCATTGACAACCACTTGTATGAACACAAGGACTGTTTTCTTTAATTAAGGGTAAATGCTTTGGGCTACTTTGGGCCTTTCTTGAGCTCCTCTGTAATTAGCGATTGAACATACGTTTCAAGGACATTTTGCTCTGTGCTGCCATAATATGAGGAGCATAGGAACATGCTGGATTTGACAGTGTGAAATCCACTTCACAGAGCCAGAAACATGTTCTGTCCGGTAAGAGAATGGCCTTTAAAGACAGAGGAAAGATAAAGGTCACAATTAAACATCTAATACTATCCACAATGCCAACTTAGCTTCTCTTAGTAGCTCCATCAAACCAGGCAAGAGCTATGCTGTAACTATGCCAATAATCACTGATGATGATGAAACACAGAGCAACTTGCTCAGTATTTTAGGAACTTAATGTCGTAGACCACAATCGTGACGATAAAGAACCGAAGCTCTCAGTATTTCCACTTTCCCGTGTAGTCGAGATTGAGGTATTTCCGCATGTGTCTTTTAAGTTGCGGTTTAGCAATTTGCGGCGGCCCTAAAGGGAAACTCTAATACCCTGTCAATTTGAAAGAAGAGCAGAGAGCAGAGTGAAGTCTTCCTGATAGATTCGAGCCAAGCTTGGGTCAGATAAACAAAGCAGCAAGAACAGAATACAAGTCGATAGGTTGAGTTAGTGGGGACAGAGAAAGTCAGGTTAGGGTTAGTCTAACAGTGCACACAGGCTGTCTCTTTGGTCACATTTTCTTTTAGCATCTGCTAAAGATTCATTCTGCCATTTTCGCCTCTTTAACTTAACTTCTATAAAATGTTTATGAGGCACCAAGAAAAAAGATTTCGGTGCATTACAATTGTGTTGCTATTTGAAAGACCCCCCATTTGTTTTTCATAGTAACCATCAAACAGAGATACAGACAATGACGCCGGATCATTTTCGAGGCACAAGATGAAAGCTTTCCCCAGCAGGTGTTTCGATCACAGGTGCATTAGCTGCAGATATTAAAGAGTGGGCATTGTGCTCAGTGCCATTCAGTCTGCATTTCCTTCCACAGCACCCCCACCACTTTGTGGGAGGGTCATGACCACTCAGTCAGACCTACCTCTCCCACCAGAGATCAGACAGACACAGCGGGCCATGCACTGTGACCACACCGCCTTAAATAGCACACATAGATGCCCACTCACACAGAGACACACACACACACACACACACACACACACACACACACACACACACACACACACAGTGAGTCATTATAGCACAGAGCTGAAATGCTTTTTTTGCACTTTTATTTGCAGCAAACATGATTCATCAAAAACAAAACTTTTATGGGTGGACAACCTACGACAGGCACTGATGAAACATGTTAATATTATTCATTCTTGTCATTAACTTATTGCAGGAAAGCAGAGGTCGATTTGGAACAGTTAGGCAACTTACTAACTTGTCTACCCTGATGAAAACATGGTCCTTGTTTAAACATAAGTTGGTTTGGACCGATAAAAATCAATAGTTGCATAGTTACATAACACAAGAACAAGAAAGGGAGGCAGGGAGGAATATTGTTGTTTGGACAAGACTACGAGTCTATATGGTAGGCTCTATGAGGCTACTTGGCACAGCGGTGCTTTAAGTTAAATGCTAATGTGAGCATGCTAACATGCTCACAAAGACAATGCTAACGTAGTGATGTTAAAAGCAGGTATAGTGGTATTTAGTTTAAAAACCACTTAACTCAAATTGTAGATGAGTCTGATGGGAATGGCATTTGTTGTGCAGATATTTGGTCATAAACCAAAGGATGCACAATATGGAAATACTCCCAAGTTCAATAGTTCGTCATACACAAAGACGATGTGACATTAATAGACTAATAGCAGTGTAAAATCAAGTATTTGGTGCAGAGTCAGTGAAAATGATTGGCGACACTACAGCATCACTTCAAAAAGGACAGATGGCAGAGGTGAGAAGCTGCCTCACATGGATCCCCTGATCTCTGACAGAGCACAGAGACCGATGCTGTGCATGCTACTGAAGGTACACTAAGTGGCGGTGTGTTCATTTTGCTCAACACTGCTCCTTGACCATCTCACGCCAGCAATCACATGCTTCAATCTCTCACACAAACTAACATGCATGCACACACACAGTACGTGTACATACTCTTAACTGTATGCTTTTGCGTGCACTCACACGCTGCTGGGTTTTTAGTGCCAGCTCAGCCCTCTGACAATATTGAACCTTCAGTAAGTTGAAAGACTGGTCAGTTTGACTTTGCAGAAATGTGCAGTATTGCATTTTGAATCCCAGGCTGGAGGTTTGCTTTCATCGATGCACAAAGGCTTATAAGAGGCAGAGCGGAGCTGGCACCTGTGAGGCACATTGAGCTTGAATTGACAGCTGCTGAGCTCTGAGGTGTATCTCCAGTGTCGGCAGGCGGCTGAGCCTCAGAGACCTTCTATATTCCTGTTGAAATACTCAAGTTCAATAGATGGCCTGTCTCACACAATGCCAATGTGACATCAATCGACCACAGCAGTATAAAATGAAGTATTTGGTGCAGAGAGCTATATTAAAACAGGCTTACTGAGGCCAATAAAACCATGTCGTTTTTATATTAGCTAACATATGGAATAAGTTAAGAAGAGGCCTATTCTACCATTTCCCACTTTGAATTTTGAGCACACTTTGAACATACTTTGAAAGTATGTATACTCGTCTGTACTGAATGCCAGCATATGTCAGTATTCAGCGTATGTCAGTATTCTTTATTGTCTAGATATCAAATGCTTTGGAACAGGAGGGCATTTTACAACAAGATCCTTTGGGTATAGTGATTTTCCAAAATGTACATTTTGTCTAAAGAAAAAAAGGATCCAAGGCTTGTGAATTGTTTTTATAAAAAGCCTCAATTTAGATGGCTATTTCATATCAAAATCTTACATTAAAAGTAGAGCTGGGCAGCAACCAACGCGCATCGGCACAAAGCAGCCTTCTTCAGGGTGTAGCCCTCAAGACAGTTTCCCCTTTTAGTACACATCATGATTGTAAACACCTGGTGACTGTAAACACCTGAGCACACAGCCAGGCATCTCAAAGGTGACAAATGCAAAGTAAAAGAACACACATGGGTGTGCAAAGCAGAAAAAGAGGAAAGAGAACAAAACTAAGTATGACTAAATGTGCATTTACAAATGTACAGGATTTTTTTTCCACAAAAACATAGTAGCATATAAGTGAGGACAACTACAAAAAAGGACCGTAATCAATCTCTTCGTTGAATCGTGGATACATTGTGGCCTGCATATTAAATATATAAAAAGGTTTCTTATATATAACATTTTGTCTACTTTGAAGAAGATGCTTTGTTGCCTGCCTGGTATACAGCTCTTCCAATAGCATCCTGAATGCAGAATGAGCAGGGCTTTTAAAGGGTAAATATAGAGGCATGTTTTATGTGCATGTAGAGTACCCGCAGGCCGTCTGTGAAGATGTACTATTGGAGAATCAGGCAATGCCCTGTATAATCTACCAGAAGAGTATAGCTTTTAGCATTCGCCTAAGCATAAACATCCAAGAACATTCAGTGATGAAACTCCTCTTGTGTAGCTACAAACAGCCAGCGTCTCTCTCTGAACCCCTGATGTAATTGAAGTTCTTGTTGAGCAGACGTACAAAGCAAAGCCTAAAAAACAAGTATAGGCAGCATACTGACAGAATCAGTGTTTACATGGTCTCACTGCTGCAGCTAATTGTGCCAACAGTGGAAAATCGAATGGACAAACAGAAACATCATGAACAATGGTTGACCCAAGTTGAGTGAACATGGGGTTAAAGAGGCAAAGAAGGTAGGGGAAAGACAGGGGTCCTGAATAATCAAAGGTGACCAGCAATGAGAGAGTTCCCACTGACCTAGTGTGATACTTTGCTCACTTCCTACTGACCACACGAGTTCCAGTAATCAGTGAACATTACCTTTGACTTGGACATACACCTGCTCCCCCGGCTGCTGGGATCAATAGCCACTGATCGCCCTCCTTGCTCGGCTGTTAAGGCCATTACCACTGTCTCCATCGATCACTGGAGCAATGTGTGTGTCCTAGTCCCAGCTGACGATAGATGTCCGGTGTCAAAGGTCTGCTGTCTCTCCCCTTCTTTGTGACTCCCATCCATCTCCGGAGAAAGCCAGGAGAGAGAGCAGACAACAAGGTTCAATAATAATTAACGAAGGAGGATTTTTTGTGTCACATGCTGTGTTTTCTTTTCCAGTCCAGCAAGTGTTACATTCCTGTACTGCACACAAGCAGTAGGCGGGTATTTGGGCTAGATGATGGTCGTATACAAAGTGCAGGACTTTGACACTGAAGACTGAGGTATGCTATTGCAAATTAGCAGTAAATTAACAGATTTTTTTTGGGAGACAGTGTTAGGCACACAGTCCTAATGAGTCCTTGTATTGTCTGTATGCCTCTGTTAGTACATTATTTTGTATTAATTTTTTCAGTTTGCATTCTTTACTAGCTATACATAAATAGTTTAAGAAACATGAAAAGCAAGTCATACCCAGCACTCACTGAGCTGTGTAAACTGCAAATTAATTCTACTCGCTCTACTTGGATGTTTTTGTTCCAGAGCTCAGAAGCATTGAACAGAATTGTATGCACATGCATCAGTTATTTACAACTGACTGCAGAAACTAAACATTAAAAGAAGTCGCAGATACGACGCAGTACACACAGCACAGTGTGGCATCATGGTTAAGTGAGCACATCTATCCATTAACACCAGTTCAGTTATTGTACAAACTGTTGTCAGAAAGTTTCAGTCAGAATCTGATTTACTTTGACAGGCAATATATATTCTGTGATTTTCAAACTGCATTCAAAGTTTCACTTGCTAAAGGGCAGATCTCTCTCAAGTTAGTGAGAAAGAAAAGAAAGCTTAAGTGAGAGGTTCAGTCTTCTGAGAGTAGAGGGCTTTATGCTATGATTGATTTTAAAGTAGGTAGACGGTTACTGGATCCAGTGCTTCTGAAAAGCCTCCACTGGTGTCACGAATCTGTAGTTGCATCAGTGATATTTATATTTCAGAAATGCTGGAGTGCATACTTTGGGAGATCTTTACAAGTATGACTTATATCTTTCATTTGAGATGTGTGCTCAGTACAATTTAAATTACAAGGATGTTTGGAGATACATGCAAATCAAAAGCTCTGAAACCGAAGTGTATGGCATTCGATGCACAGAGGAACAAATGTTTATTGAGGAGCTTTTTTCCAGCCCTCACATCAAGCACAGTGTTATTTGTGACAGCTTGAGAGTTGAATGACAAAATGACTTGACATGTGAAATAGATAAGGAGACAAGGTTCCATGTTGTATCAAATAATGGAAGGAATATAGCAGAAGCCAGGCAAAGAGGTATTCAAAATTCAGAACAGTCTACTACACACTAATCAAAATACACCGGATGGGGCAGAGACAGGATAAGATGTTCTTTACGCAGTGTGAGACTGTCATGCAGCCACTGTGGGGAAGGCTCTACAGTGCGTAAAAGATCGTCTTGGGAATCCAATATCAAGAACTCCATGACTTGACCTGCTGGGTTGGACAGATCTCAGGCAGAAGGGGTTGAATTGTATGCATGGGTTTCCATGCTCAGACTAGTTCTTAAATACTAGAAGAGCTCTAAAAGGCCTTCCTTTAAAAGGAGAAGCTCAATTTCCTATTATAGACAAAATCTTATGAAATAATGCCACCAAAAAGTCAGAGTAGGACTAAGGATATAATCAACAGATGGGACAGTTTTATTAATCAACTCAAGATACAAGAAAAAGGAATTGGTTTTTGTATTTGATACTTGTATTTGGGTATTTTTGTAAATCCTTGTGTTTTATTGTCCATCCTGTGCATTTTTACACTGTGCACTGTAAGTATACATATGTTAAAAATAACGTACTGTGTGTATAGAGAAAATGAATGTACAGTATATGTAGGTTTAAGTGTATGTAATGACAGTATATAGTTATGCATATGATGTACATATACTTTCTTTAGCTTTCTTCTCAGAAGGTAACACAAATACAGTATGTTATATTATTCAAGGGAATATTCAAATGTTTTTTTCTTATGTACGTTATTCTGTTTTGTGTGTCACTGTGTATAATGTTGTTTTGAAGTATACATTTTTTAAAGTTCTTAAAAAATGCTGGCAAGAAAAGCTTAATTTTCATCAAAGTATTAGTCATCAAAGACCATTTTATAACATGAACCAACTTGGATATTTCTCATAAAGGATGCAGTGCTTGAATTCAGGGAGTCATTAAGAATTACACTGCAACGTTGTGCATTTTTGTGCACACTAATGGAATTACATAACAACCACTTTCTGCCACGGCCTGATTTGGGATTCAGTAAAGCATTTCATTGTAAACATGACCCAAACCATGTTGGATAACAAAACAAACTCCATCATCATTACAGTGAGATGTTGTTCAGGTAAACCACGCGCTGATACAGTGGCCTTGTACAAATACCACCGTAATCCTGCCTGCCAAAACCAATCTGCACACCTCATTACACTGTGCCTGTGAAAATATATTTGCAAACATCTTAAGACAAGAACCTGGAATGATTTATGAGGCTAAAACAATGAGAAGTAATCCACTGTTTACTATTGTCTGAAGTTAATGTATCGGAGCAAAGAGCTAAAAAGACATGAATAATGAGCAAAGGGAGAGTTAAACTGTAATGCTGCAGTCAACATACCATTCTTAATTGTGTTGAAAAAGAATACAAAATAAATTGCATGTGTCACTGAAAATGATTTCTGTATTTATTAGTACAAAGGCTGCTTATTAGACAGGAACTTGCAGAGATGAAGGGACGCAAATTACAAATGAAGGCAGTGAGTGCATCAGCATCAGCACTATCTCTATCCCATCAGCAGGTACCTATGTGCCCCATTAGGAAACATTATATAACAAACACTCAGTCAACTCTCAGCAAAGCGTTCCTCTCGTCCTTCCTCTCCTCCTTCCTCTCCTCCAGTCTAAGGTGGGGTCAGAAGACTTTAGCAACCTGAACCACAACATCAACCACAAAACTAAAAATACACACAGCAGCCAGCGGTGTGTGTTTTTAGTGTAAGGTGCACTCAACCACCGCTGAAATCACTTTGATAAGTGAGAGATAACTTGTATTTGCTCAGTGGGAAGCAAGTTGTTCATGGGAAATGTGTGATGCACGATTGACTGTGGTTTGAACAGACACACTCGTCCCAGTAAGCATTTCCCTTCTGCTTGAATCTGACTCTCTGATGATGGATTAAAGTGTGGTAAAATCCAAGGGCAACTTGTTTGTACTTTTTTGACAGACAAACAGAATGCTATCTTTATAAAGGCAACTATATAAATGCAGCAAGCCTGAGGGAAAAACAAAAGAGGGATTTTTAGAGTGATTTTGATAATAGGATTAGGAGTATTGTACAAAGGTACTGAAATCCAGCAGCAGATCAAACTAAATGTCTCGGTTCATAAAATACAAATTACATTTAAGGGATCTAATTTCTCTGCTGTTATTTCCTTTCTGCTCCTACTGCTGTCTTACTGTTTCTTGGGTGACATGAACTTGATGGTTAAAGTAGACGGTTACAGGATTCAGTACTTCAAAAAACGCCTCCAAACTAAATGTCTCGGTTAATCAAATACAAATGACATTTAAGGGATCTAATTTCTCTGCTGTTATTCCCTTTCTGCCTCTGCTGCTGTTGTAGCTTCGGTGATTTATTTTGAATTCTGAAAGGATTTTAATGATATAATCAGTAACAAAATACACTTTTCTACTTTGGAATCTCATATGGAAACAAAAGTAAGAGTCTAAAGCCATGCTAGCAGCTCTGTGAGGCTGACCTAAATCATTCAGCTCCATGTCAACATGCCAACATGCTCACAATGACAACCACCATGCTGATGGTGTGTTGTTGTGTTCACCATGTTCGCCATCTTAGCTTAGTGTGTGAGCATGCCAACATTTGCTAATTAGCGCTGAACACAAAGTACAGCTGATGTACTTTTGCAGGTATTTGGTCATAAACCAAAGTATTGGACAAATAAAAAATGAGAGCTAGATGAAAAGTTCACTTAATCTATTACAGTTCATTCTGAGGGACACATGGATGTCCGTACCAAATTTCATAACAATCCATTCGGAAGTTTGTGTCAGTCAAAACCACAAATGTGAACCTCATGGTGGCGCAAGAAGAAAAATTAGAGGCTGTTTCCAAATTCACTCACTAGTTACTATATAGTGCACTAAATTTACTATCAATCTAATAGTTCACTCAGGATTAAATAGGTGGGCTGAGTAGATGATTAACTGATATTGCCATCCCATATGTCCAGCCATATGCATGGTTAAACAAGTAGCTTTATCTTAAGACCTCATATTATGCTCATTTTCAGGTTCATAATTGTAATTGTATCTGGTTGTACCAGAAAAGGTTTACATGATTTACGTTGTACTGCACATTGCTGCAGCTCCTCTTTTCACCCTGTGTGTTGAACTCTAAAACAGAGTGCTACAGAGTGAGGCATCTCACTTCTATTCCATCTTTATTGGGAGTCGCACATGCACAGTACCTAGGTCAGCACTACAAGCCAGTCGGAAGCAAAGTAGGATGGGCCCTGACGAGCAAGATATTGTGATCCAAAACAAGGTAACCTATGGCTTCGGCTCAGCCGTACATGTTCGAACCCGAAACACAGGCAGAACAACCCGAACCAGCTTCGCAACCTAGACTGGAGCAAGCTGTTTCAGAGTGGTAAGTTATTTAAATGTTAACACATTAGTCTTTCATATGTAACATTTTAATTCTGCACTGTCTACTGGACATGGCGATACAACTATCTGAACTCTTTGGCCCTCCGCTCTAACTAGCTTGGTTTGAGGGCGTGCCACACTAGCAGATAGGTATATAGTTATAAAGTGACACAAAATGGCACTCTATTTTCTGTCCGACCTGACCAAAGAAACCCCAAAGAAACAGAGACAGTAGGTCCATCATTTCTATTTATTTTGACACATTTTCACAAAAAATAACTTGAAGCACCATGTTTAGTAGGCCAAACCCGACCAGAACATTTGTAAATATTTGTCTGAACCCAACCTGACGGCTCAGGTTGGGTATTCACACTCTTATCAGGGAGCACTGGTACAGGTACTGTAGTTGATGCTTGTGAGGTCTAGTTCAACCAGTTTGATGGTTAAAAAGTAGTGGTAATTCTTAAGACCCGGGCTATATTCATACACAAAGTACAAAGACAACATGCTAACATGCTGCGAGGCCTATGGAGAGGGACCACTTGGCCGTGTTGACTACAGAAATGGGGTTTCGGGGGAAGACCGAATACTTGATGGGAAGTAAGTGGGAAGGTCGAAGCGTTGACTCATCTGTTGACATCTTCCCTCATCACCTATTTAAAGGTCTAATATGTAGGAATTTCTCCCATGTAGCGTTGAGATCATATATCGCAATCAACTGTCTCTTCAAAGTACGTATTACAGCTATGGTAGCCTTCACGCTTCAAAAAGCTGGTCTCTTGCTCTTTTCAATATCCTTTTTTCTTTTTCTGGGCGAAGAAGAAGACTCCTGTTCCTGAAATTTGGATTTTGAATACATGTGGTCCTCCATGTTTCCTTCTTCAAACTTGCCGGGGCCGGGAAGCTACGATACCCATTAGCAGAATTAGCAGCACCTGTGAGTTCATCACGTGACAGCAAAAAACGTGAAAGGCGGAGCAGTATGTCCTGTATGTCCCTTTCCGGCTAACGTATTTCAAGATGGAGCATGAATATGGAGCGTCTACCAAAGTAAATGCGAATGCAAATGTTAAATTTCAAGCCAAAAGGAATACTTGGAATTGATGGTGGTGGTAAATATTTATGAAAAGGACAAGTTTGTGAACGGGCAACACAGATTTTGATAATGAACAACTAAACACGTTACACACTGGACCTTTAAAGACAATTAATAGAGAAAAGAGGAAAGAGCAAGAGATAGAAAGATAGAAGGGGCAGATGAAATATTAAACAATAAAGGAGGTCTTTTTTTAGAAGCAGGGGTGGTGGTGGTGGAGGGGTGCTTCAGTTGTATTATTGATGTTGCTGTGAAAGATGGGGCACTCCGGTTCTCTCCTGAGAGAAGCCCGGCAAAGGTGTGTGTAGTGATAGTGGTTTTCTGTGGGGAGTGGCCATTCCATTAACAAGACAAAATGGTGCAATGAAAGAGAATTAAACAGTTTTTAGAGGGAACATGGTACAATATAATTTAAATATGTGCAGAGAAAGCAGAGAACAGTGAAAAGACAGGTTGAGAGGAAGAAAAATAAGAGATTGCTGCAGTTGTCAGAGCTCCGTTCCCCACAGAGAGTGCTGTACAGAAATATTTGCCTGCACTTTTTGACACAATTTTATTATTCCACACAGATGCAAGGCTGGCTGTTCTCTGGCAGAGGCTCCGGCAGGGGAGCCTTCATGTGGAGGCACTGATCCTGCTCTTTTTTTCAACGCACACACACATATATACACTCACGCACATCCGCTCAAGCTTGCTGGGTTAGAGGGTTCACAGAGCAAAGTTGTGGGAGAGGCTGTGAAACACTGATTTATGCATCATCTTGGCACTCGCAGCATTTTTTATTTTTAACAGGTTGGCGATCAGCATCATCTCAAAGCATTAAGGCGTGATTCACTTAACAGTCCCTCCAGAAAAGCGCAATTATGCATAATTCAATGCATAATCAGTCAAAGTATTTATGTGGGGGCCGCATTTTTTCAAATATGCTGCACTTTCGTCGCATAAATTTCCGATTTCCGCGCAAAATATGCAGGGCTTGCATGATTTCATAATCCCCGCACTTTCGTTGCAAAAATGTCACATATATCTTAGCAGAAAGTTGAAAAAATGTTGCGTTTACTTCGCACAAGAGCATCCATTTTCCCCTGTTGCCATGGGAATGTTATGAAGTGACGTAATTACGCGATGTGAACATCATCGAAAAGCAGGGTGTTGGGGGAATCACTTTTTTTCTCTCCTTTACATCAAACCACAATTTTTGCAAGTTCCCGCAATTTTTGCAAGTTCCCGCAATTTCATCGCATAAAACTGCATAAATATCCCGCATATTCCATCGCATTTTTTAAGAAAACGTGCCGAATATTCAAGGATTTTGGCCCGTAACAATCACAAAAAAACTATGTATTTTTCTTGAAGGACTGATAATTAATTAATTACTGACCTTAAGAGGCTTAAAAATGTATCAACAACTTTATTATCTTGCCGCCATACTTTTTTTCTTCTTCTGATAAATCGTGCATTCGTGTCCTCTGTCACTGTGACTGTACAGAGCATCAGAAGCACAAATTTGAGTGTAGGCTATGAAATCCTCAGCTCAGCAGCTACAGACACTTCGCTCCTCCGGTGTGTTTACTGTACAATATCTTCCCCACACATCTGCATCAGTCCCCCCCCCCTCCACACATACGTATAAAGAGACACAGGGAGAGGAAGTGACCTTGATGTACTGAAAGAGCCATACATCTTTACTTACATGGCCTCAGATTATCCTCTCCCATATTATCACAGTCGTATCCCTGTGCTTATCCTGTCATCAGTTCAAGGCCAGACAGTCTAAGCATGGCGTGCCTACTGGACATCACATACAGCCAGAACCCTTTAATGCTTACGATAATTATGGATATGAATTGACAAGGAGTAATCAAATGCAGCCTTGTGTGTCAGTTGAATGTGACCGAATCTGACCTGAGCGATGACATAAAGGGGATCTGATGGCTTTGGATAAACGGAACTTTCCAAGTATAATCTCTACTAAAAAAAAAGGGAGGTTTCTCCCAGACATTATAGTACATCACTATGCACATGTGGCAGTTCCTTTATAGCGTGCAGGCTTCTAACAGCCTTTTTCCACCACACTGAAACAAATGTGTAGGCTACTCTTGTACCAACTCAACCCCTTTCTCATAGATAATATATATGGAAGATTCTGCATGAAATATAGATTGTCTTTATAACACCCTGCCATCAGAAGAACACTTTACTCTTCATCCTTTTAAAAGGTACAGTATCTGGAGTTTTCTTAAAAAAAAAAAAAAAAAAAAAAATGACGTTTACATTCAGTCTTTCCCACTGAAATGCTTTGTGTGTATCTTTTACGTATAAGAAACATGTTGAATACATAACGTAACGTTACTCCAGTTTTTGGAACATTTCAGTGAATTCTTTATTTCTTCACAAAAAAAATAAAAACTTGAGCAATATCTGATCAAATATATAGACCGTTTCACCGGCATTGCTAGGCAGCAGATTTGGTCCATGTTTATTTTCCTGGCAGCTGATGTCATTTCCGATTCATGTCCATTTTGACGGACAAAAACAAACAAAATATTTCCTTAGTGGCAGTGTATAGTTTGTTTGTTTAATAGGAATAAACTGGGAGACATTTAGAGTGTTTAGGTTTGAAACTGGATAATGGTCTATAATTAGTTAATGTTACATTTCCCTTTTAT
Organism: Perca flavescens; assembly: GCF_004354835.1. NCBI lineage: Eukaryota > Metazoa > Chordata > Actinopteri > Perciformes > Percidae > Perca > Perca flavescens. Next base: position 7,820,007 of record NC_041345.1, on the reverse strand, counting down.
TCCTTGTGCATGGCTGCATTATTTATTTAATTTAAAATGTTATCGTAGTGGCCTTTTCTGTCCTTGCCTTTCACATCAGCAATTATTTACTAAAATAACATTGTATGTATTGAGTTACGTGTAACATTATGTTTAAAAGAGCATTGCACAAGAAGACGAGAAATGTTTCTTTTTTGAATATATAATAAAAAAATATTTTTATCTGATTAATAATCAGTCATTTAATAATCTACAGATTAATTAATTATCAAAATAGTTTTTAGTTGCAGCCCTTAAAAATGACTAATTAGCAGAATTTTAAAACAATAATATTCTCAAGCTAACAATCCTCTGAAACAGATGGCAGCAGCATTCCAGTCAATCTTTAAGACTTCTTTATAAGTTTTGTCATTTCTGTTCAACAGGCAGGAGATCTTCACTCACAGTGTGGGTGGGTTTGAATATTAAATTAGCAAGGCATAACTTTTTCTTTAGAAACATTTACTTCTTTTACAAGCGTGATCCAGCACGATGTCTTCAGTCTCTCCTGCAGAGAGAAACTGCCAGACAGAGGCCTTGAGCAAGTCAGTCACTTTTCCTTTTGTGTTGCTCAGCAAGAGTACATCCCTTCATTAGATTGCATCTCTTGACAGCACGTCATGCTTCCACAGCTTCTTTGACAGCCGAGTGTTGCCCAAGCATGAGGCTCCCACCTACACAGTGCTCATGCCTGCTAGCTGCTCAGTGCCATGAACACATGCCACAAACATATAGAATAAACATTTCCATATGCCATATACTGTGTAACACATACGGCTGGTATATAATACTGCTTTTACAAAATAATGTCAAGAACTTAAGTAAAGACTAAAGTGAGCAGAGAAGCAGACAATGCAGGAGTGAGTTACAGTATCCTATGTGGTATGCATTTCCATAGTTTTTTATTACATTTAAACATAATTTGTACATTATGCCAAACCGTCACTTACATCTGTCAATTTGTATGCAAAACAGAAAACCAATTTTGGATTATCATGATATAAAGGAAAATTCTATAAATCATGGAATGCAGTATGGTGGTTATGAAAGGCTGTGCTCACTGGAATTTAGGGTGTGGTAACTACTCACATTTATGTTTTAGAACCTCATTTGTGAAATTGCTGTAAAAAACGGTCAAACAATCGGTTACTCGAAGCAAGTTATCCTCTTGGAAAGCAGTATTGTTTGATTTAAAGCATTACATTAAATGGGAGCAGCACTGTAGAATCGGCAGCCAGCCTTCAACAGTGCTGAAGGTATCTGAGCTGAGATTGAAATCAAATCCACAAGCCCTTTTGTGATGTGATCAGAATGTCTGATGCCTAATTCATAATGTAACATCCCTTCAGGTACTGAAAGACTACTGTGCCACTTGTATTCATTCTAAAACAATAGTCAAATACAATAGCAATGGCAATGAGAAGACCAAGAGAAATCAATGTGCTCCTACGAATGACAGGATTGTGTACCTCATTTTCCAAGGGCATATAGTAATCAATCAATTCATATAGCGCTTTACAGCAACCAGAAGGTATTCAAAGTGCTTTACATTAACGACCAAGAATAAAACATAACATAATGTAGTTAGGGTGACCAGACATCCGGGAAAATTCGGACAGTTCTGAAATCCAAGGAGTTACGAATCCCAAATCCTGCCCTAATTGTCTGATAGAACATAATTTTTTTTTTATTGTTTTATTTGTTTCATAATGACACTTGAGTTCATGATTTTAATGATTTTTTATTTGTATTTTTGGGTTTACATGACCGACTGAATCAAAATAATGAAACATTTTGGTCCAGAATTTTACTCATTCTCATCTGGTCACCCTAAATGTAATAATGTGGACATCTATTTGGACTCAGAGAAGAGGCCGAATCCTTATTTTAGTACCTTATTTCTAAACACATCAGTCACAAATGCTACAATAATTATCTAATATACCAAAAGTCCCAAATATTATATGTATGCCTAACTCAACATGATGGACAAAATCGAAGCAGCAGAGGGTCAAGGTATCTTGAGTTCCAAAAACACTGGATCCTACATTTCCCATAATGCAACTCACTAGTGTCTTTTCATTAGACCCTCCATTCCTGGTAAAACGCCCTGATTCTTCAATCCTTACGCCTGCAGTTATCACAGATTTCCTTTGTTGGTGCATTTTTTGAGCCCAAGCTGAGATAACCCTGATGACATCACTATGACATCATCAGGATTATTGTTTTAGACTTGACAAAGCTCCCCCAAAGCCACAAAAGCCAAGTAGCACTAGCCCTGGCGATTAATTTGTGTAAAGCTGGTGGAGTGCCCCTTTAATTAAATGTTAATGCTATTTTGCCTTTCCCCTGTGTGATGTGAAGAAAAGAAAGCATATATCGGCTCTTAAAGCTGCAGTGGAATCAATGCAAAAAAACATCAGAATTTGAAGTAGAGTGAGATGTCTTACTGCAGCTCTCCTTCTCCCCTCTTTGTCACACGGGCATTGCATGCGCATAACAGCCAATAGAAAGGACTGAAGAATCTGAAAGGGCCTGTTATTGTCCAGAGTCTCCCATAACAGCAAGATTTTTTGAAGCCCAAATACAGAGCCAAGACGAGGTGCAGAAGTCTAGTTTTCTCTCAGATCACTAGAATTACAATGTGCTGAAAGAATATTATTGAATTCTTGCCCAACAATGCCAAAAATAAAGTGCCTACTACAGCTTTAATTTCAGAGTGAACATCTTTTTTGATATTGAAATGAATGTTTAAAAAGGCCAATTCACAGAGAAGCAAACACATGGCCAGCATAAACAGACAACAAAATGTAAATAAAAATTGATCGATGATGATCAATAAACTCCAAACATGCACAAGACAGCAAAGGCAATCAGTGGAGGTATGAGTGCACTGCAAGAAGCCAGTTTGCTTATTCACAAACAAATAGTAGATCATAAAGCTTTCAATGAATACAGTATTGCTTCCCATCATCCGACAGCAGCAGCTTAAATCAGAAAAATTAAATGACGAATGATAAAGTTGTAAAAGCCCAGGCACAGCAGTAAATGTAGGGATTCTGTATCCAATCATCGCATACTCTGGGCAAAGGGATAAAAAAAAAAAATAGACCTCCATGTGCACATTGTTCAATTTTTCCTCATCATCTTCAGCAGGAGGACAGCACTGTCACAGAAAATTATTCCAATGTCAGATGATGCATTGTATCAATATCAGCTGGGCGCTCAGCTCATGCAGAAGCGAAAGTAATTAAATCATAACCTTTAATAAAACATAAGGACAGCAACCATACTGTATGAAAAACTCCATCTGGAGACCATGTGGGAAATATAACTCAAAAAAGGGAAGTAATGGGAAGTTATTAGTATAAATGTCTTTGTCTTAATTAGCCTCTCTGGGCTATTTTTTTTTTACACTGTGCTGGCAACTGCACGACATTTCCTTCACTCTAACCAGCCACTGCATATTAAAGTTCCAGTGACCCCAAAACGGCAGCTGTTTTCCTCCTCTGGTATGGCAGGGCTGCTTAAGTAGGCTTTTGTTCATAGAAACACTGAAATACCTTCCAGATTTTATCAGAGACAGTTCCACACACTGGTTACACTGGCATGGAAAACACCTTTAGCCTCATCAGGCATATTGTACATACATACATACATAAAACATGTGAAATCGATCTAAAAAACTGAAAATATACTAAGAGACAGGAAGTATAGTCAGACAAAGCCACTGTCATAAAAACATCTGAAAGTCAGTAAAATTGTTGTGGCTGCCGGATTCCCTAAAATTAAACTTTTTGTTTATTTTATATGGGGCTGGTTTTGTGTGAAATGTTTAAACATCGAGGCCAAATTTCTCAATACCTCACCTTGAGGGATATTTGACTGTTTTTCTACAAACTCTCCTTATACAGTACACCAAACAAACTGCATCAGTGTTTTTGATCCACAGCAACCATACGAGAACTGTGCCTGAACAAATCTTAAATTTAATAATTTATCATTTAAAGCAGAAAATATAGAATAATCCAAAAAAGACTGTCCGAAAACATATTTACTATATAGTGCCTGTCATTTAATTTACTGCTTACTAATGTCAACTACTGGGTGTTTCATATTAGGGCTGGGTATCACCAATGATTTCCTGAATCGGTTCTGATTCAAAAGGTCCCGATTGGATTACATTTCTAACTCGATTCAATATCAATTAGGTTAGGGAAATTTCAGTTACAATACAAATTTTGCTTGGATATAAAAGAGCTGACTGACTGGTTTTCAAGATGGCGGCCGCATGTAAACATGAACGTCTTTATAATCTATCTTTTCAATAAACTGTCTGTACACTTACAAAGTTCTCAATGTTTCGGTTAACATGTAGGGACACTCATTATGCTACCGTTGAAGTTTGGTGATATTTTGAGCCTTTTTAGTGGTATAAATAGTGATTTGTTTTTACTTTCCCTGTGCCCCGAATACTAGAGTTGTAAGCTAATCAGCGGTCCGCGCTAGCTTGTTTAAAGCTACAAACACATTCGTTTAGCATGAAAACATGTCGATCAAGTGGGTACACATCTGTTATTAACCCCTAGGTTCATTTTGCGCCACAATTGACCCACCCATTTGTGGTGGGTAATACCTTAATAGTGAAAATGCAAATATTAAAAGATCAATCTCAGGATTTCAGGATTTTTTCAGATCAAACTAAAATCAATTTTATTTGGAGAATCGATTATTTTAACCCAGCCCTATTTATTACACAGGGAGAAGTGAATGAGTGTTTTTCAGAACTTGACATTTTCTGATACTAAGAGCTTTGTTGTTCTAGTTCCAGCCCACATGTCAATGAAAAAGTTCCCATTGGTGTCGAAAATGCTAAATATTTAAAACAAAAAAAGCACTTGATGTTTTTTTCCCCCTTAATGGCCGTCACTACACCACAAAAGAAGGTGTGTGGGGTGGGGGGGGGGGGGAAGAAGTCAGGGAGAAAAAGCCAGGCAAGGCAGAATGCCAACATGTGAAATTACAACTATTGATCTCGAGTGCTGGAGAAAGCATTTCCACTGCGTTTGAATGCATTATTAAGGAGATACCGTTCAACGCAACAGGTGGGCAGCAGCCCGGCAGCACAGCTCCAGCAGAACCGAGGCAGTTTAATGTGTAGGATTGTGATAAGAGCTACTGGCAGCTGTGTGTATGAGACTAGTATCTCCAGTGTCACAGATTGTTGTGCTGTCATGTCTAGCACAATGACTTAGAACAACAAATAATAATTTCATCCAAACCCTGTTATTATTTCATGCACACCATGGCTAACAACATTATGAATTCAACAGCTGTTATGTTATTTTTTGTTAATGTATTTTTTGTTTTTTATCTCCACCTAACTCAATATGCTTACATGGTGAACTTGTGGCATCCAGAGGAAAATGTTAATTTGAGAGACTGAAAAGGTTACAAAACAACAGCGGGATGTGAGTGTCTATTCGAGCAGGTTCTTTTATGCCTGTAGGAGGAGAGGAGAGGCAGAGGAGGAACGCAGGGAGTAGTAGAGGTGAAGGAAAGAGGTACAGTATGTTTCCGAGGAGCGCAGAGGATTGAAGGTTTTGCTTCTTTAAGCATATGGCTGTGAGACTTGCTTGTGTGGGAAGCACTAAATAATGAATTCATAATGAGAGCTAGACGGTGGACATCTTGCAACGCTACTTTGGTCCCACAGGGCAGAAGATGTCTAGGCTTTTCTGCCTGCTTATACATACAGTCGGATAAACGCTATCAAAACTAAAATGTTAAATATTTAAATTACTATTCTGACAGTCGGTTGTCTATTCTGCTCATTTATATTTATTTTGGAAGCTACTGCATTCACCGGCCTCTTTTTTAGGTACTGGGTTGGACCCCCTTTTGCCTTCAGAACTGTCTTAATTATGCCTGGCATAGATTCAACAAGGTGCTGAAATTCCTTCAGAGAGTTTGGTCCATATTGACATGATGGCATCACGCAGGCGCTGCAGATTTTTCGGCTGCACATCAACGCGAATCGGCCGTTCCACCACATCCCAAAGGTGCTCTATTGGATTGAGATCTGGTGATTGTGTGTGGCCGTTTGAGTACAGTGAACACATTGTCATGTTCAAGAAACCAAGATGATTTGATCTTTGTGATATGGCGTGTTATCCTGCGGGAAGTAGCCATGAGAAGATGTGTACACTGTGGTCAGACAGGGATCTACATGCTCAGTGACAATACTAGGTAGGGGGCGCCCAGGAAGCTCACCTGGTAGAGCGTGCGCCACATGTAGAAAGGCTCAGTCCTTACCGCAGCGGCCGCGGGTTCAATTTCCGACCTGCGGCCCTTTGCTGCATGTCATTCCCCCTCTCTCTCCCCTTTCCTGTCTTCAGCTGTCCTGTCAAATAAAGGCCTATAATCTTTAAAAAAAATAAAAATAAAAAAAAACAGTGGCTAGAAATGGCGATAGGTATAAACCGAGCCCTGGGTTTCCTGCTCTGCCTTTTGAGAAAATGAAAGCTCAGATGGGCCAATCAGGAATCTTCTCCTTATGAGGTTATAAGGACCAAGGTTACCTCCCCTTTCTCTGCTTTGCCCACCCAGAGAATTTGGCCCACCCATGAGAGAGAGACATCATGGCTTTCAAACGAGCAAAGTGGCAGTTGGTCAAGGCCACACCCCCACCCTCCTTCAGATACAGTATTAGGGGACCACTAAGGCCTATATAAAAGCATCCAAAGAGCACCATGTCATGGGACCTTTAAATACATTTTCTTCCCCATTCTGATGCTTGGTTTGAACTTCAGCAGATCATTTTGACCATGTCTACATGTCTCAATGCACTGAGTTGCTGCCATGTGATAGGCTGATTAGATATTTGCGTTAACTAGCAGCTGAACAGGTGTACCAAATAAAGGGGCCGGTGAATGTATATACAGTACATATAATGAAAGTTAGTAAGTAAGTAAGTAGGTGAATTTTACCAAGTAAAGCACCTTTCACAAAGCAAGGTTACAACATGCTTCACAAGAGTTTTTCCTTGCAAAGAATTGGAAAGCACTGTGGTCTATTATGTGTAATTATATAACCAGCACATATTTACCAGATGGTTGATATGGTGCAGAAAAAAAAAGTTGTTTACTCACATTTCTTGCTCTGACAAGGCCAGAGTGCAAAGCTTCATGTTGCATAACATCTAATAAAGTTTCCGTTTTTTTGTCCGTTTATATTTTAGCCAAAGGCAATACCGTTACTGCTTTCCACATTCTCTGTTTGGTTTCCTGTGAATGTTTCTGTTGGATTTCTACACAAAAAAGGGTTTGGTTGGTTCTGCTTGGACAAAGTATATGACTTCTTTGAGCTGTATTTTCCTGTATTACTCCATTCATCCCTTTCCTAAAAACCTCAGGTTAAGAAGCCCGGTGTTACTTAATGTTCCATCCATGTTACTTAAATCTGGTCAGTAACATCACCTTAAATCCACTTTTCCTTATAAATGTCATGCCACACCAAATGGCTCAAAAGAAATTACTTTATCTTGCACCTGCAAGCTTCATTTATCAACTCCGGATTACGGACAGATAGTAACGTCACTAAATCGCGCAATGACTTCTTAAAATCAAAAAAGCTGTTATGTAATGACAAAACAAAATCTTTATAACTTTATGATGAATGATGGAAATATTTATGCAACAAGAAATGTTTCAGAGCATGCCTACATTCAAATCTGTCAAATGCATCATTAAGTCTGACATTATTAGTTACATTAAGACTGTACCAATTTGATTATATTATATCTATTATATTATATATTGATTGACAGCAATATACTGTATTACTGAACCAGTTAGTGGGTGGGAATGATTGTCATTCCCACCCACTAACTGGTTCAGTAATACAGTATATTGCTCCCAATCTTAGCATAATGCTTTGAAATGAAGTCCTTCCTCCTGACAACAATTTCATATGATTCAGTGTTAACATCCAGCCTGCAAAAAGGCCCCTGCAGCTATAAAGCATTTAGCTTTACAGACCTGGTATAGATGATAGTAATTATGCTGTGACCTATCTAACCTCCTCCATCTAATATCCTTTTCTTACATGCAGACTTTTGTCTCTCGTGCTGTGTGCCTCTCTCTGTGTTCATCTTTCCTAAAGAATCATCATTAAAATCAATTTTAATCTCAGAGTTGATATGTTTTTTTTCACTTATTCAAAATGTTTTCATTTTATTTTCAACATTGACCGAGCAAGGGAAAAATAATAGAATTGTCCTTCCTGAATAATAGATAAGGTAATTTGCTTGGGGAGAGATTATCATTTGAGAAACTAAGAGGTGATTTATAGCAGTGATGTGGAGAGCAGATCACTGCTGGAAGAGAGGGTCTTTGGGAATAAGGTGTGTGTGTGTGTGTGTGTGTGTGTGTGTGTGTGTGTGTGTGTGTGTGTGTGTGTGTGTGTGTGTGTGTGTGTGTGTGTTAAGGGGGTATAAATCAGCTAGCCTGAGTTAACCTAAAAAAATAAAAATCATCAACAAAACATCAAACATGTCTGATCCTGATCCGAAAAGAACATAAAATGCAGTCTTCATGTTAACACAAAGTGATTATGCACACTTGTCTCAGTTGAGCCAACAGAGAGAAAAAGGCACCAAGAACTGATCAAACTAAAGCAGCATCAGACGCTCCTGAGATAACGTGATGTGGTCGAAGCTCTCCTTGGTGCTGAATATGTGGGGACTCCGAGTGTGTGTGCGTGTGTATGTGAGAGAGAGTCTGTGTGTGTGTGTGTGTGTGTGTGTGTGTGTGTGTGTGTGTGTGTGTGTGTGTGTGTGTGTGTGTGTGTGTAACAGAGAGTGAGAGAGTGAGAGAGAGAGTGTGATAGTGTGAGAGTGTGAGAGGGAGAGTGAGAGGGAGTTTTCTGTTTGCGCAATACAAACACAGCTGTCTCTCCTGGTACCCCGCCATCCATGCAATCCGTCTTCACTGCCTACAAGAACGCGTTTTTCAGATTAATAATACACAGAGAGAAATGACAAATAGTCGAAGTGATCAAAGATTTAACATGTGGGAGCCTGAAAGCAAAATGGGTTTCATCTCCTGAATGTGACGTTGCTCCTGGAGCCGATTGAACAGGGACAGCGCGATTCCCTCCCCTCCGGTCGTGATGCAGTGAACCTGCTCTGCGCAGAACCAGGCTCGCTGTATAAAAACGGCTGCGCTCCCACAGACGGAGTACACCAACAAGGAGATCCGAGCGCATCAAGTCACTGCGGCTCATCAACCAAAAACAAATCCCAACCCAGCACCGAAGAAGACATGCAGGCCACAAAGAACGGAATCTGTTGGAGACTTTTTCTATTTTCATGCCTGTTTTTGGAGAGTTCATCTCAAGCCTTTGGCGGACAGACGCAGTTCATTTGCACGTCCGTACCCAAGGATATGGACATTTGCGCAGCCACTTTGCAGAACAGTGTGCCAGGAGAGGACTTGAAGACCACTGTTATGCAGCTGCGGGAGACGGTTTTGCAGCAGAAAGAGACGATCATGAACCAAAAAGAGACTATCAGAGAACTGACCTCAAAGTTGGCTCGGTGTGAGAGCCAGAGCGGCGCCGAGCCCGGGGACGCGCGGCCCGGGGGCAGGAGGAAAGAAGCTGGGACCAAAAACACAATGGGGGATGTATCGAGGGGCCCCGCTGACACTTTGGCGCAACTATCACAGACTTTACAGTCGCTGAAGCAGAGATTAGAAAACCTGGAGGTAGGGACGTTTTCCAACACTTTGGGTGACGCTGCGCAAAACTCCAAATTACAAAACAAGGCACTTTTCTTGACTCATATAATCCAATAATAATAATAATAATAATAATAATAATAATAATAATAATAATAATAAGTGATTCGGGTTTCTTATTGCCAATATTACGTGTAAATGTGCCATTTTGTGAGCACACGAGAAAAACAAACCTCCCCAAATATATGTTAAATTGCATGTCCAGATGCACTGCAATAAGTAAAAAAAAGTATTACCCTCCACTCACACTCATTCTGTACATTGAATGCTTCTTTTCCCCCTAACAGCAATTCAGCAGGAGTAACAACTCGGTGCAGGCGAACAGCCTCAAAGACCTGCTCCAAAGTAAAATCGACGACCTAGAGAAGCAGGTGTTGTCCCGAGTGAACAGCATCGAGGAGGGGAATCCCGGACTTCGCAATGAGACGGAGCAGCGTGGGAGAGTGGAGTCTACCCTCACATCTCTACACCAGAGGATCACCGACCTGGAGAAAGGTAGTTGGGAAAAGAGTATATAGGCTTGCGCACAAAAAGTAAAAGGAGATCTGGGAGGGTTCAGTGGGTGTGTGTAGACTAGAGATGGATGGGTGGAATGATCGATGATCGAGAAATGATAACGATCAGCATCCGAGATGAGATACAGTATCAGATCGCCTCAGTGTGGAGGGCAGGAGTGAAGACGGAACATGCAAAAAAAAAAACTAAAAATAAAAAACTCTTCTCTGCACATCCAGTTTGGCATTATAAGCTTTTATGACATCAGCAGTCGATTTAATGTTTTACTCATCCGCACAAAGCTGGAGCAGCCCGGTAATTCTGCTCTAATTCATGCAGATTAAAGTATTTTAAACACGCAGTGAGCGACCCATCCCTCCATTTGCTCTGTGTTTGTTTGAGACAGCTCTGATACAAAAAAAAAATAAAAATAAAAAAAAATATATATATATATATATATATATATATATATATATATATATATATATATATATATATATATATATATATATATATATATATATATAACTTATGTGGCAGTAAAATAGAGAGAGGAGGAAAACAAGAGATGAAGGTTAACAGCATCAGTACTCCTGTGGTAGACTTATCACGCAAGATTACAGCAAATCTGGAAATTGTGAATTTGTTGTGTAACATGTAATTTCTTCAGAATGTAAATCCCCAGGATGTGTGCATTGGGCTGAATGAAGTACCTGTGTGTTTGACAAAATAAAAAAGCACACTGATATGTCCTTCTCCAAAGTGTCTGAACCCAACTGTTATCTATTTCTTCTCCACAGGTCAAAGAGAAAACAGGCCTCTGGATAAATTCCAGCTCACGTTCCCACTGAGAACCAACTACATGTACGCAAAAGTGAAGAAGAGTTTACCAGAGATGTACGCCCTCACTGTGTGCATGTGGCTGAAGTCCAACGCGTCTCCGGGAGTGGGCACACCTTTCTCCTACGCGGTTCCGGGTCAAGCCAATGAGCTGGTCCTCATAGAGTGGGGAAACAACCCAATGGAGTTACTAATAAATGACAAGGCATGTCTAACGCACACAGCGGAAATGTTGCCATGCGTTCATTTTAAACAAGTGTATTTCTTTACTGCAGCAAACATTCACGTCATATCTATATTCTTCTAGGTTGCTAAGCTACCTATCCTTATCAATGATGGAAAGTGGCACCACATCTGCATAACCTGGACCACTCGCGATGGTGTTTGGGAAGCTTTCCAAGATGGCGTCAAGAGAGGGAGTGGAGAGAACCTGGCTCCATATCATCCTATCAAACCACAGGGCCTGCTGATCCTCGGTCAAGAGCAGGTAAACACAACACACTCCTGTTTCAAATACTTTCCTCTTTCATGATGGTAAACACATTACGTTTCAAGCCACACAAACTACATTTGGAGAGCATACGTCCTGCTTTATTCGCTATAACAGGATGTCGGGGAAGGACATAATGCACAGGGGTTATTAAAAGACTTTGTTAAATACAACAGGTGTGTGTCATGACGTGGCAAACCAGCCAACAAGGTAGAACAGTAATTTTTTTCCATTTCATTGTGACAACATTTTCAAATTTCAAGTCCATCCTCACTGTAAATCACATAATAGGTGAAATAAAGTGATTGGATCTTTAACTGGAACTCATCAAGAATCCCAGTGGATTGAAGATGCCTCATTTAATTTAATCCCCAAAAAATTATAAAAAAATCCAGATAATCCAAGAGGCAATTTTTTTTTTCTTTCCATGAAGCAGCCGGAGCAGAAAAATCATATCATCCTTGATTAAATTAATTTGTTTTTTCCACAGGACATGCTGGGAGGAGGATTTGATGCCACACAAGCTTTTGTTGGAGACCTGGCAAATTTTCACATCTGGGATCGGAAACTATCTGTCGGAGAGATATACAATCTAGCGACGTGCAGCAGCAAGGCACAGGTGGGCAACGTTTTTGCGTGGATGGAGACGAACCTTGATATTTACGGAGGTGCCTCGAAGTGGACATTTGAAGCTTGTCGCCAGCTCAACTGAACTGCAGGGAAGAGAAGATCAACACATTTGTTAAAGCCACTCTGTTGTCACAGCATCGGTAAACTAATGTGAAAGATCAGGATTATTTCAATGAATAGCATCTGGATTTGTTATAGATATTTGAAAACATCATTTGTGGACACTGGATAGATTTTTTTACCAGATACTCATGAGGAACAGGTCACTGCAAATGGATGCTTTGGCATCCTGTAGTGCTCGAATGCACCGTCAAGCCTAATTGTGGTTTGAAAAAAAGCAGCCCGGAGCCGCTCCAGAGAGCAGAGGATGCTCTCTGAGACCAAAATGCCCGGCCAGCATCAAAAGTACAGTAGGTCATGTAGTTTTTAGCCAACAGATGTCACGCAATTCAACAAAAATGACTGACTTCTTCAAATGTCTTTTCTGTCTCGACTGCCAGGGATTTTCACTGTGAAAAAGGACAAGGTGGACTTCTTTAAAAGGAACGTGCTCTTCAAGAGGTCACGAATTAGACAACATTGTTTCTCTCTCACCATTTGTTCTCTACCACCACCTGCTTGACGTGATTATCTGTAAAGGACGTATTTATTGCCAACCTTCGAGCCTGAGTGCCTTGGGCTGTTGAAAAAAAAAAACTCAGCACATTCATTATGATTTGCAGTGTTCGTTTATTTTACTGTTAATTAATTTTGAAAAGAAGTGTTTCTTGTAAGACTCTGAATGGAGGTAGGATCCGATTGTTCATTGTAAATGGATGAGATTGTTTATTGTAAAATGCAATTCATTGATGATAATGACGCATTTTGCAGATGTTTGTACTTCAATGGGAATGTTCTCTGTACAGTAACAGCATGTCTTAACTTCTGTAAATGCTGCGTCAGCATCTATGATCTTTGCTTTTACTATCTGACTTCTGGTTTGAGATTTTATACTGTATTGTTATATGCTTAAAGCATGGCAACACGGACAGATTAAAAAAAAGTTCTAGTTTTTGTAATAAATTGTGATACTTGAATCATACACAGGTGTTACATTTATTCGAGAAATGTGCACACTCTTTAGGACGCACAGATCTACAGAAATATGGTCTCAATTCGCTACAATAAAAGGTCTAGTGTACAATGGAAGTTTGCCAAACGGCAGAATAGCTGGTGAACAAAGTGGAGCATTTGGCAGCTAAAGAGCCAGATATTTTTGTCAGGAGTTGGCGGCGACCAAAAACAGAGCTAAAACCAGAGTAGATTTGCATTGCCAGACTGTCCTCCATAGCATTGCGGAAGAGGGTCTGGCTAGTCCACACAGCATTCAGGGATGGAAGAAAAACACGCTCTGGTTTATTGGCATTTCTTTAAACCAATCACAATCATCTTGGGTGGTCTAGCTAGCTGTCTGGATTTACCCTGCAGAGATCTGAGGAGCAGTTAGTCCTCATAAATCAACCCAAGTTTAAAATTCCAACACAAAGAAAGCGGAAGGTACCAGACATCCGGTCAAAAAGAGTGAAATCCGGCAGAATTTCAAGCGGCAACGGAGCAATCCCAGAAGTGGGTTTCTGCTGGGTGTGTAAGTCAAGGGTTGATGCATAGACTCGATAAGTGATGCCAAAACATCTTGATTGCCCCATGGTGGCTGGCAGCGGTATAGGTCATAAATCACACCCCCTCCATGTTAGCGGATGGGACATGAGCCAAACTAAAAAATCTAAGTAGCCAACACCTCAAATAGGTAGGTCTTATCACACCGATGCTTGTTCAGTGTTAATTTTCCTGATAGGTTTGGTTTTTATTAATTATTTGATGGTATAGAAATGAGGAAAAACGTCATGATTGACAGCTATGATTGACTCACGATTGGTCGGGCAAGCGTATGGCTGGGACTATGGTGTACGGCTCCACCATCTGATCATTATGTGCGCAGAGTCTGGCTCCAAAATTACAAGATGGCAGCGCCTGTATCCGGGATATTTTGGCTTCATATTCATACAGTGGGAGGAAGTTGACCCGCATTGTCCATCTTTATATACAGTCTATGGAGTAAATAAGCAACTGTTTGCTACAAACCTAAAACAACCTAAAACGTGATAATATGTCAGTGTTGGTTTTTTTTTACGGCTTGTTTGGACTGCCCCCAATAGATCAAAAAATCTGTTATTACAGGTTAAAATTACTTTGTAACTATTGTCTGCGCATATTCAGTTCAATGACCATGAACTAAAGTCTATTGTCCAATCAACACAATTCATACAGCAGTACCTTATTCTGGTGAGACTACAGTACGCCTGTGTGCCAACAATACAGTAGCATCCTCAAATTAACTGTCAAGAGGTAACAGAAAGTTTCATCTCACTATCTCATTAAAAATCTTCCAGACAGTAAACATTGAGCAATTTGCACCTCTCTTAGTAGCATCAGTATCAATACTTGGTTAATATAAAACTGCTATACTGAAGAGTACCTCTAAGCTTTAAGCCAATTAAAACTGGATTACTTAAAGGTGGTCTACGAGTTTAATCCAATAAAATTGTTGTCAAATTCAATGAATATCTCCTCACGGTCCGCTAGTAGGCAATTCTGTGTGTGCGCTGAAAAGAAATCCGGTGTTCATACACAGCCTTAGCTCTGTAAATGGAAAACAACAAAGTAGCTCTGACCGAGTCATACAACCCTATTCTGTTCATGCTCGTGCAAAGGCCAGGAGAAAGGCAATGGATGTATAAATAAAAAATGTATTGGGAGCAACAGGGATGGTAAATCTGGTTCATGCTAAAATTCTGAAGGAGCACTGATGGGATATTTGTTTGGGAGTTGAGTTCAAATTTCAACAATTTTTCTCCAGAATTGCAGACTCCACCTTTAAATGGCTTTAACTGTTGATATTTCTTCATGTGGTTTCATCACAACTTCTCACAAAATTCAGTATGGCACGGTTCAGTCCTATACATGAGTACATGTTTTACCAATCATATACTGTATTTCTTACAGTATATGAGAAATAGGCTATTTTATTGTGGTGAAATCCTACTTAGTCCCATTTAAATGAGGGCAAATAGAAAAATCCCATAGCATAATGTAAACCAGTACAAATACTCCGAAACATATCTGCATGTGGGATTTGAACTTTTCGTCCATGAAGAATGGATAAAGGATTAAGAAAGTGATCTTGCCTCTGCCTTTCAAAAACGCCACTTTTCTTTAATGAGATTCAATCTCGAGGTGGTAAGGTTCATGAGAACTTCTTGAGGAGCATGCTGTAGATAAACCAGCTTCTTAACCAGACCTAAATCACTTCTGCAATGGAGTACAGATACACCCTTACATGTATACTGTAAGTACACACATTTTCACACACTACATAAATTGTAAACACACGCTATTTCTGTCAACAAAAGTTTGGTGTTGAGGTCATAGATCTCTATCCAAATTAATCAAAGCTGACTCTGCTCGCATTAGAGGGAATAGCAGGGTCTGAAAGTCTTTCCTTTATTGTTAATGAGGTCCTTCAGTCCCACTACAGTCGGGTCACATGTCCCACAAATTGGTTTCCATTCTCTACCTCTGAGGTTTTGGGACGTCTTTACATCAATAGGTTTTCCCCAGGCACCAGACGAACTTCAGCCCATACCTATCGCACAGCCATTACTGACGGCTAGTCTGACACATCTGGTGTTGGATTTCAGTGCAAATTATTTTAGTTGAGAAGCAAAAGTCACACACAAAACACAACTACATATCCGGACAGACAGACAGGTACAAACAGACACACACATACACAGTATGATCTCTTATTGAGTGGCCATGGAGGCTGAGGATGATATCAACTTCAGTACAGACCACAATTGTCAAAAAAAGATTTCTCTCTTGACCTAAATCTTGCCCCATATCTTGTCAGGTACATTTTTGGCACAGCGAGATAATAGCCAGCCTATTGACCTATCCCCAGCTTTTCTCAGCCCTAATTGGTTTGTTCCTGCATGCACTCAGATTCAAATTAGGTTAGAGGACGGGTCAAATATGAGATGAATTTTTATCCACCACATCTGGCTTCTCTTATTTCACTCTTTGTTTGAATAGCACATGACGTACATTCATTACATCTGTTTAAAAAAAGAGAAGCTTTTCCATAGAGAATTGTGCTACTGTCCTTGAAATTACTGAGCTGTTTTAGTGGAGAGGGTTTGTGAAAAACAAGCCTTTTACGTCATTAAGGAGATAATTTATTTGCTGCATGTCAAATCATTATTCAGTAACAGCATCCAATTTCAAGATTTGCAGCTGGATTTGCTAGTTCTTGGTGCTTGTAAACATCCAACTTTTTTCACATATTTAATTTGTACTCACACACATCAGCTACTATCCCTCTTCACACTGAACAGAAAAAATAAACGTAGCTCAGTATGAGATCCTAGTCCTGCACAAAGTAACACAGAAATACAAACCTAGACTACTGCCATGCTAGCAGCTCTGTGAAGCTGTACTGCACAGTGGGTCTTTGAGCTAAATCCTAACATCAGCATGCTAACATGCTCACAATAATAATGTTAAAAGTGCTGTAGGTAGGATTGCGATCCAGGACTCCCTCCCCCCTTTCTGCTAAAGCCCAAAACGGTCTCCTAAGCCCCTCCCCCCACAAGGGAGAATGAATGTGTGTGCATGAGCAGTGATAGGTGCATCTGAACAGGGAGCTTTGGGTTTTTAATTACCTGCTTCATGTAGTTCTACTCGAACATAGGGGCAGTTTCAGCAAATATAACAGAAAGCTAGTTTTATAAGGCTGACCTACTGCATCTTTAATATGCTGTTGTTTGGCAGGTATAATGTTTACCATGTTCACTGTCTCTGTTTAGCGTACAGCGTAAACAAAAAAAGAGTCAAAAGTGATGGGAATGTCATTCGTTTTGCAGGTATTTATCCATAAAGTATTTATCCAAGGTATTGGATGTCAGGGATTAAAGTTATTCCAACTCATGCTCTGGGGACCAAAAATGTGTGTGCCATATTTGGTTGTAATATCCCATAATCCCATAGTTATTGAGCCATTTCACTGAAAAGCAAAAATGTCAACCTAATAGCTGCTAGCATGGCTAGAAATGTCTTTTATTTATCTTTTTAAGAAAGTGGCATTTGAATGTAACAAAAACTGAACTGATAAATTCAGATAACGTGAGAATTGAAGAAGAACTCCACTGATTTTAAGCATCAAAGTCTGTTTACAGGGTTTGAGAAGCACCACTGCATAAGTAAGGCTAAATTGCCTCAGTGTCGGTTGGGGCTGAAGCCTACAAGTTTGAAAATGAAAATAACCTGGGGGTGTGGAGTTAGAAAGAAGTACGTTTATCAGACCTCTGTACCACATGAACCCATACAAAGAAGAAAACTTGAGGGACCAATCAAACCTATGTTGAGGTGGTCGACTCTTCCGGCAAAAAGCCACTGTATTGTAGCAGTGGGACAGTAGAAAACATCCCCTACCCAACGACTCCTTACTGTGCTTTATAAAGCACACATGAATCGCTCATCAAGTAGCTGATGAAAAATTCATCACAATAGAATAGGAAAACAAACAAAAACTCTAGGTGGGCGTGAAAGACATTTAACTGTCCCACTGAAGCTGAATAAGAGTCGGCTTTGCTGAAAAATTATAATACAGGTGACACAGGCAATCTGCTGATCAATGTTGTTGTTCAGGGAAATGTGTTTTTAATGTTTTTAAGAGATTATCTGCACAAATAGGAAAACGGTAATATTTGAGAGGATGATTGCATCATTTGCGTAAGCCATTAGTATCCTTTTATTGGATCATACTTACGCTTACTGCAAAAACGCTGAGACATGTTTTTCTTTTTTAGGATTTTTAGCATTTGATTGGTGCCATGAGTGATATCTTAATGCACCACTTAAATATCATTACAGTAAAGCTTGATGAACAAATATCATGGGATGCCAATGGAGGACCAAACAAAAGGGACTTTGGCTTGCATGGTGAAGCAGAATATACATGAGACACACATCTATCCATACTTGTCCTTAATCTCAGAGCTACTTCTGCAGCTGTCAGGGTCATGCTCAACCCTCCATGCTACTGAATGAATAATTGATTTCTTCCCAACATGGGAAATTCCCTCTTCAAAGTATCACCCAATCAGCCTAGGACCAAATATATGCAAAACATGTCCTTCCTCAAGGGAAATGCAAACACAAAATCACACCACTGTTTTCTTAACACTTCCTTGTTTGCCAGGTGGGTAGGTATCAAATTATTTTTCAAGGGGAGAGATTATATTGGATTGTTGTAAGTGTAAACACTATAGTCGCTCAATTTTCTTTGTACTTTACACACACATTATGAACTCCACAGTGTACACTTGAGATACATACTGAGCCACATTGGCAGTGTGACAGGCAGCGTTGTGTCTGCTAGAGAGTCACTGATCCACAGGAGCTAAGGTGTTACAGTCCCATGACAATCTAACACAACCACCACAAGTTTTACAGTTTGAGGGTTTCATGTTTACCATTATTAATCAATGTCAGACTCATAATGTAATTGTTCATCAATCCCAGGTTATTCTACAGCGTCTTCAATACACTATAGTGCCGATGACATGACATTATGACACTTAACACAGACCTCTGTCCGCCTGTCCACAACCGCCATTTGCAACAAAAAGACCCCAACAGTGCAACAGCTGATTGTTATTTTTCTAAAGTATAACACTCTGGGAGTCTAAACTTGTGTTGTCAGTGAATCTCCTATAAAAGCACTATTTGTCTTGTCTAATAGATGGTAGAGCGGATAAGTGATGCATTTCAACACTTCCTGGCGGTCTTCCTTCCTTTGGCTCAATGCCCCTCTCTGCAGCTCATATCTGGTCGCCTCTGCACGCAAGACTTGCATTTTAACTCTCCAATGGTCAGATTGAATTTAAGATTATTGGTAGAAGAGATTAGTCTTCAGTGTTTAAGGGTAGTGTTGGCTTGCTGCAGCTATTGTGGACCCAGCACTGATAACAATATATGGAAGAAGATTGCATTTTAATGTATTGGTTAACTGTAATCTATATATTTTTAGACTGGATTATATTATACCATACCAGTCATATTTAGATCTACAGATTTGCATGAAGCTACTACTTCTACAATACCATCTATCTGGAGAAGCAAACAACGTGTTTAGTGTCACACACAAAAACACAATTCAGAACATTCATAAACAAAGTTTAACTTAGTGCGTTTTGGAAATCGCTATTCTTACTAAATTACTATAATTTGAATGGATTGTATTGGTGTATGCCTTTTAAAAATTGTCCGATTTGGTGATTTTTTTCCTGTTAGCAACTTTTGTTGATTCACTTCCACATTTTGAGATGCAAAGTGGGAAATATCAGAGCCTGCTTGCAAACATCCCACATACCTGACTGTAATTACCACCAGGATGCTAATATTTACCATAAATCTGACATGATGAGAATGACGCATAATTTTATCTCTTCCTCATCATCAATCTCAATCCATCTTTAAAATGGTCTCTTTCTCTACTCGCTCTCCTTCCTCTCTTGCTCTTGGCAGTTTGCCATGGCTGGGCTTTATCCACAGGCGTCTTATGACAGAAGCCGGCACAACAGGAATATTTTTCATGAAGATGCCACAATCCCTGCATCCCATGGGAGCAATGCCAGGGGCTGTTTTCCATAATCAGGTCAATCACAAACAGCCACCACAGAGCCCTCCATCACACACACAAACACACACACACACCAGGTGGCGTGGCGCGTGGAGGTCTGCTCCGTGTGCAAGAGTAATCACTAAGAGCGTGGCAGCAGCGCTGAGGCAAGCAGTGACAGAGGAACCGCAGGTGTCCTTACCTAACCTGGCAGGTGCACTATGAGGCAGGAAACTCAAATTCTGTCAAAAGTAGGAATTGACCGATACTGGTTTTTCAAGGCCGATACCGACACAGATCATTAGTAGTTAATGAAACCAACAAACGATATTTGGAACCGATATGCATTTACAGTAAAAATGAAAATCTAAGTCAAAATTAAGATTTTGGAATGTTACAAACCCCAACACAAAACTTTTTTGAAATACTTTAAGCAAGTATTTAATACATTACAAACTTTCAACATAATACGCAGTAAAAGAGAGTCAGATAGTGTTGTGGGCGGGACATTAAGTCAGACTCAGTGTGGTGAGTGAAACCGAAGCAGAGCGACAGACAGAGCTGTGGCGGAGCCAAAGTAGCACACTTTTTATCAATCGGTTTATCATTGGTAATCGGCCAGGGCTGATAATCGGTCTATCCCTAGTCAAAAGTAAACTTGCGCATAGCACTAAAAACAAGCACAGACACCAGCGAACGATTCCATAAAAAATAAACTGGCAAGTGAGATACTGTACATTGTTATACTTGCAAACTAGCAATAAATGTTGTTTTGCAGTGAAATGATGTTTGGACAGATATATATTTCTCCACAGGAGCAAAACTTTAAATGAACGCAAGTTATGTGGGAAGGTATAGTATATTTTTGTAATAGTTCAGTACCATGTGAGTGAAGGACGGTGTCCTAAGCTTGTAATTGACTGAACTGTTTGACAGAAATCAAAACACTCCATCATACCGTCCTGCACGTAGGTGTAACAAAATGAATGTAGTCAGAAGCAATACTGAACAGATGGAATTTATGTCAAGGTAAACTGACTTCAATCTAAACTTAACAGCTTCAGGTTCAAAGAAAAAAATGGTAGAGTTTATCCTGCAAAGAAACTGGAGGTGAAGGTAATCTTTTTCAGGTATGTACAGTATAACCCCTTTGTTTTTATTTTAAAAGCAGGTTGATTGCAATGTAAATTTACAAAAGAATGATTCAGGAGAGAGCACTACGCAACTCCAAACTAAATAAATGTTTCAATGGATTTTTGCTGAGCGACAAAAAAGGCAAGGACAGGTGAAGAGTGAAAAGGAGTAATTCACCAGGGAAACGTTAACCATTATTTCAGACAGTTGTTTGCCATTGTCCCTTACCACCACCCAGTACAGAACTCAAAATAACGGAGATTGTCCGGTAATTAGTGCTCAGGGCTCTAGTCATTGAAATATTTAAAAAGTCAAACAAATGTTGAAGGTGACTAAAAGCAATTATAAACTGCACAAATAAAGTACTGTGAAGCCAGTGTCACAGCAGGATGTATTAGTGGAAAACAAAAGACAAAGTAAAGACATAAAAATGGATAACTAAAACTATAATTTACCCTTGGAATACCCAGAGATGGGACAGACTGTTAGCTAAACACAACATGCATTAGTGTTTTCAGGTGTGTGGAAGAGTACAATATGGTGATGCTGCCACAGGAAAATAAAAGGAACTCTGAAAGTACAGAGCGGATCCTACCCCACTCCAGGAATTTCCTGGGAACCCCCATCTCTGGGGACCTCTCCATGTCTGCAAACACCACTGCATCTGTTAGCATGCGACTACACTTCCTGAGCTGCTGATGGCTTTCTACCGCTCTTCCATTGACAGTGTAATGGCCTACTGCATGTCAGTTTGGAACGTTGGCTGCTCAGCAGCAGACAGCAGAGGTCTTCAGAGGGTCATCAACACCACACAGTAAATCCCCCGCTGCCCTCTGTCCTCCCTGGAAGAGATCTCCAGCTCCAACCGCCTCTGCAGAGCCTTGACCTGTTGCTCTCCGGCAGGCACTACAGGACCATCAAAGCACAGAGTTTCTTTCCCTGGGCCATAAGCACACTTACCTCCAACGCTTAACTTACAATATGTTGATTGTTTTTTAGGGCAAACCTACTGGAACTTGTGCAATATTAACATTTATTCTAGTGCAGTAATTTCATTAATGCCAGTGGAATAATTAAATTGATTCTGGTGCAATACAAGTTCTTATTCCAGTGCATAATTACACTGCATTTATGTATTTATTTAACCTAATATTTTAGAACCTGTGTTTTCGGCTTTGGACGTTTGTTTGCTGAAGTTGTTTTGTTTTTGTGGTGTTTTCCTGGGTGCTTTTAATTTCACCGACCAGCGCTCCTAATTTCGTTGTATTGTGTACAATGACAATAAAAGGCTTTTTAACAATATTGCCCACACTACCACAGCTCCTGGATAACTATCTCTCAGCTTAGACATGCTTTGAAATATGTTCAAACAGAAAACAACAAAAGAACATCAGATCTCCACCCTTTTACAACAGTCTGCACACAGAAAAAAGACCAGATATGAGTTGTCAGGAATGAAGCAAATCACAGGTTAAGAGGTGGCCTTAAAAATAAAAAATAAAAAAAGGCCTGAAAGCAGTTCAGTCAGAGTAGGGCACCAGGCTGATAGTAAAGAGGAGAGATGGCAAAAAAGCTGCACCAGAGAAAATGAAAGAAGGGAGAAAGGACATCGCTAGGGCTAATCAGACCTCGGTCCTCCTCACTATAGAGGAGGAAGAGCTGAAACTCATAGAAATCATAAAAAAAAACTAAAGGTGACGCTGTGGAAGAGAGCTTGAGTAAAGAAATGACTGTGAAGGAGAGCTGGAAGATCATAGAGCAGAAAAGCTGGAGGAGGAAAGGCCAAAGGCCCCCCCACCCCCCTCACCCCCTCAGATGTATCGCTACTGCAAGCCTCCAAGTCCTCCTGTCACAATGTAAGATCGCAAGGGTCGTCTCAAGGGTATTACAGAGCGTAACATGACCAGGTTTTAAAAACACCTGGGTAAGATGCTGAAAGTCTGTAGGGAATTAACAAAAGCAAAGGATAAAGGACCTTGTCTGTATTTGTCAGGCCTTTAGGAAGCACTGATGGAGTCCATAAAGTCTCCTCTGACCTGGCAAAAAGGGGAATATTAAAGCTGACCTGAGCAGGCAGCTTCCAGTTTCCCAGAGGATCACCATGACATCCGTCCACCACACAGAGACCCTCTTCCTAACTGAGTGCATGCACACACAGCTTCAAGATCACTGGGGAATACAGACGCACTGGGTGTGTTCATTGTAGAAAAAGAAATGGAACTTCAATTTCTTCTTGTGGGTAATAACACTTTTAACAAAACGTTAACAAATCTCAAATCATTTGTGGCTCAACAGGTGGAACGGGCCGTCCACTCATTGGAAGTTCGGCGGTTGGATCCCTGGCTCCTCCGCATGAGGTCATAAGGAGCAAGGTTAAAACCCCCTTTCTCTGCTTTGCCCACCCAGAGGGCAAGGCCACACCCCCACCCTCCACCTTGCCCCCCCTCTCTCCTCCTCAATAGCTACAGACACAGAAATGGCACATCCTAAGGAAAGCTCATTGTGGGACTGGCTCTAGTGGCTGTAATTCTGCACCAAGGCTAAATTTCAGGAAAGAGACTTCAGATACAGTATTAGGGGACCACTAAGGCCTATATAAAAGAGACTTCAGATACAGTATTAGGGGACCACTAAGGTCTATATAAAAGAGACTTCAGATACAGTATTAGGGGACCACTAAGGTCTATATAAAAGAGACTTCAGATACAGTATTAGGGGACCACTAAGGTCTATATAAAAGAGACTTCAAATACAGTATTAGGGGACCACTAAGGTCTATATAAAAGAGACTTCAGATACAGTATTAGGGGACCACTAAGGTCTATATAAAAGAGACTTCAGATACAGTATTAGGGGACCACTAAGGTCTATATAAAAGAGATTTCAGATACAGTATTAGGGGACCACTAAGGTCTATATAAAAGAGACTTCAGATACAGTATTAGGGGACCACTAAGGTCTATATAAAAGAGACTTCAGATACAGTATTAGGGGACCACTAAGGTCTTTATAAAAGAGACTTCAGATACAGTATTAGGGGACCACTAAGGTCTATATAAAAGAGATTTCAGATACAGTATTAGGGGACCACTAAGGTCTATATAAAAGAGACTTCAGATACAGTCCACTAAGGTCTATATAAAAGAGACTTCAGATACAGTATTAGGGGACCACTAAGGTCTTTAAAAAGAGACTTCAGATACAGTATTAGGGGACCACTAAGGTCTATATAAAAGAGACTTCAGATACAGTATTAGGGGACCACTAAGGCCTATATAAAAGCATCCAAAGAGCACCATGTCATGGGGACCTTTAAGGCTACTCTCAAGTGCAAAGAAAGTACACAATACACTGAATATTCCATAAATTGAAATACCGGCAGTAAATTACAATATAGCCTACTGATACTGAAAGATTGGATGGTTCTCTCTGATCGTGATGAAGACCATATACTGGCAGAAAGATCTGAACTGTAATTGTGCTGGGTTATTTACTTTTATCTCCAGTGATGTAATATTCGCCCAAAAGGCAGCACTCCTACGCGCTTTCTTATTAAAAACAACAACAATCTAAGAGCACACATTAAGTAGCCGTTTTCACTTTCACGATTGCCTTCTTACGACCCAAAATGAAATATCGTATGCACGGAGATCTGAGTCACCGCTGACTCCTACTGTTGGTCTAAAGAGGGTCCAAGCAGCAAGGAATCTCCAACACACATGGTTTTTCTGCCTGGGATAGTGAGAATACAGGCCCATTAATTAAGCATAAAGTATAAGAACAGTATGTGTAACTAGGTGTAATGTAAGAAAAATACAAGCTTCTCTGTGCAGCGCTTGTAAGCTTCTAGATTCTTCTATATAACTTTTTCACTAATCGGACCTGATTAGGGGGTTGTCAGCTGTTAGAGCTCTTTCTGTGAACAATGGCTGTGTTTGTGGTAATTGTTTGATTAAAAAATGAACCAGCTCAATCCACCTTTTGGAGAAACTACCAACAGGTACAGACATTACAGGATTATTTCATAATTTCAACCCATGAAAAATCCACAACAAAATAAACCACCTTTTTATTGCAATATTCCTGCTGCCATGTAGTCTGTCAGGTGCAGAGCACAGAGGCAAACATAGATGGCTTATAAATGGGGGAAAAAAATACAGACTGGCAATCAAGAAGGGGCGTTGGCCCGATTGACCAATGATTAGCTACATGTCCATGTTTTTACAGTTGCAATACTTGTCAAATCTATCTCTGCCTTTATGTGGTAAGTCAACTAAAATGCTTGTGAAGTACAATCAATGAAAAAATAACAGCAACACAAGAGGTTTAGACCACCGTATTATTAGCAAAGGTTTCCCTACCATTATAAGGCTTATGTGCAGCACCCAAGCTGTTTTTGGCACCACCTAAAATGTAATGTAATGTAAAATCAATGTGAGCGTCAAAACTAACTAAAAGACTTTTCTCAGATCTAATGATTGTAGTCGGTCCCCAGTGGACTTCTTTAGAAGTTTTGTGATTCAGCTTTTTGAGTGTCATTTATGTAATAACAATGCTTCAAAATTATGTGAAATTGCACTTTTTTTATTGAAAAACATCACATCTTCTTGAGGAAGGACCCCTAAAGTCCCTCGCCAAATATGGGCACCCAAATCTTCCACAAACCGGGCGAAAACACTGATTAGTACGCACTAATTCATCTCTAGCGATCATTCCTGATTATGAACTTAGAATGCTGGACAGGTTTTTCTGTTGACCTGATGCAACCGGCGCTGTCACGCTCGCTGCAATATGAGGCACACAAAATGGGACTGCGTCATCTCCCTCCATATCCCATGAATAATCCATGACCTCAGGCACCGGGAGCCGCTCTGGGTAGTCTGTGAGAGGTTTTCACTAAAACAAACTGTCAAAACAGGACAGTGTTTACATGCACTGGACAGAAGGTGGGAAAAGTTACACAAGAGCAAAAACCCTTTGTTGTTTTACTCAACAGAGTTTTTTTGGGGGAGAAGTCAAATTAGATTTTGTTTTTAGCTACTGTATTTGTCTTCTTAAATTAGACAATTGAGTCAATGTGTTGTTAAAGGACATTTAGGAAGGAACATAATTATAAGCTGATGTAAGTGTTTCATGCTTCACTTCATGGCACACAATTATATTTGGGAGCACAAAATACACCTTAGGGAACATTCTCATTGGGTCATTTGGGCTATGAAATACATTTCCTGCAATGAAATTAAAACAACTTATTTGTAATAACAGAATAACAATATTATTACCATAATTATTTTAAACATGAAACACACATTCCAGCATTGTCAAAGAATGGACTTCAGAGTCAACAGTCGGGTATTTTGTTCTGTATACTTTATGACATAGAGTAAGGGGCATTACTGTTACAAGGGTCATTAAAAGTGAATCATCATAATTAGACACAATGAAACCTGGCACCCCAAGGTTCATTGTATGAACATATTTCATTCATGCCATGACACGTTTCATTTCAAGGCAGGAAATGCACCCAAGAAATACAGCCTGAGATATTAGGCTGCAACTAACAATAGCTAATTATTTTCTTGAATAATTATTTTGTGTACAGAATTTGCCACTTACAGGTTAATATCTATGCTGTGGAGTAACTTTTCCTACAATAGTTGCCACAGACTCCAGAGGATAAAACTGAAAAGTTATGTGCCTTCCCGAATATAGTCTTCTCTGACAGGGAGACTAGAATAGCACAGTCATCTGCTTCACATGGTGTAGAACATTCCTCTGGCAATGACTGTCCCATCTTTCCTTCATATTCTGCAGCACAGCAATGCAGAGCTGGGGAAGTTCACACACAAACTCGGAACTCTCTATAGCACACTTAATGAGCAACCTGCAGTGTGTGTGTGTGTGTGTATGTGTGTGTGTGTTTGTGTGTCAACTTCAACTTTTTACTACTCACCTCCTACAATCCTTCAGCCTATTGCCTGGCTTCCCGTGTGCTGAAACACTTAATGTTTTTGGGTGTACCTACGACAAAGGGCAACCTGATTTAGAATTGATGAATGTGTAGTGTGTATATTGATAAAAAACATAATTTAGTTATTGAAAAATATTGTCCTTCTTGTTGGCTCTAAGAGTTACTTAAAGGAGAACTTTGACATTTTAGGAAATATGGTTGGGCTATTCGCTTTCATTGTAAGATTAGAACAGCAATACCGCTCTCATGTCTGTACGGTTAATATGCAGCTGAAGCCAGTACCAGGTTAGCTTAGCTTAGCATAAAGACTGGGAACAGCTAGCCTTGCTCTTGCAACAAATTCAAACGACCAGTACCTCTAAAGCTCACTAATAAACAAATAATAACTTGTCTAATGTGTAAAAATCTTGCAAAAAACAAAATGTAAAAACATAAATTTTTTGTCTGAAGAGGGGTTGTGTGTAGTAGCCCATTTCCTGGAGTCTCTAATGGTTGCCTAGCAACTGCTGCTGGTCTTGACACATAAACCCCCGTTAAAGTTTTTATTCTTCAGTGCTGGTGCAGATTAAATAAACAAGATACTGTATAACGTGGTAATTAGTGAGCTTTAGAGGTGTTGGCAGGCAAATGTTGTTACCTTTGGACTGAGCCAGGCTAGCTGGCTGTTTCCAGTCTTTATGCTAAGCTAAGCTAACCGCCGGCTGGCTGTTGCGCTAAACCCAAAATCCATCAGGCATTTCCAAAAAGTGAAAATCTTAAGTTCCTAAGTTAAGGAGGACAATATACTCTCATTTTACTTATTTAATTAGGCTTGCATCACAATAAATCATACATGAAAGTGGTTTTGTCATAAAATTTTGCAAGAAAGCGAATAAGTAGGCTATATTTTCCATTATGCCAAACTATTCCTTTGATTCAGGCATGCAACCAAAAAGCTCTTCTGCTCTTTAAAAAAAAAATGGTTACAAAAAGAAAAGTAGCATGTACTCTTTTACTTGAATAATTAATTAAAAAAGAAGATTAAAACATTTTAAGCAGTATATTCCCAGTGTCAACTACACACACAAAATTACCATTTTTACTGCATTACACTGCTGCGTGTTAAGATAAAAATGATACATTTATGTACAAATAAACCAAGTACATCATACAGCTAAATGACACTGGAGACTACATGAAGGATCATCATTACGCTAATGGACAACAGCCATTATAGTGTCCGAGACATAATCTGTCTTCAAGAAACCTCATAAGTGACCCTGTATCAGCTCTTACTGGAAGCTTTGCTGTGCTAATGAATTAGATGTTGCTGTAATGTAAACTTGGAGGTATTTTGCTATTTTCCGACACACGTACCGAGCGTGCGTATGAATACAGCATAAATCGATAAAGGATGCAAATCAAATAGCTCATTAACCGACTGCTACAGCACACCACATAATATGTTCAGTACAGCATAAAAGAAAACCAATTCATTTTCTGGTTAGATTGTAATTGTAATACAAAATAGAGAATAAGCCGAATCTATATGCCACCACTAAATTAACCCCCAGAGACATGTGACAGGAGGAGAGGAGAGGTTATGAAAGCTTTCTGTAAAAAGACTGGCATGAAACGGTGCTTTGGGACTTCAAGATAACAGTAGTTCACCACCATTTACTTTGTCTAACCTTTGAGCACATTAAAAATCTGCAGTATCCTTTAATAAAACTCACACACTCAGTTTTGCCCTTTCCTGCCGTAACCTCGGTCTGGCTCTTCCTTTCAGGGCAAGTGGCTTTGTCAAGAAAATGTTAAGAAAGTTGGGTTTCGTTAGAGTCTGGCCTCGGGTACCCCTATGTGTTCCTGTGTTGTGTGGAATAAAGGATGTGGCGTTTGGACACTACAGGTTTCAGCGCAATTAGGTTCCCTCTGCGACAGGAGTACTCAAGGTGACTTTTAAAGCTAGCTCAATGCATTGACAGCAGCACCCTGCAAATAGTCAAGCTTTATCACATCTCTCAGGAGGACCCACAGCTCGCAGGAGCCTGAAACTACACGTCAATCATCGGTCACTGCAGTCCAGTGATGGTCTTTACCATAATAGAAATGTTACCCTGTTACTCTCTAGCAAGCACCCATTTTATTCATAACAAGGCAAGAGAGAAACAATAGGCTAATGGCAAGCTCACAGTGCAGAGAGAAAAAAAATCACAGACATTCTTATTTGTTAAAGTACACAAGTAGAGCTGAAACTATTAACGATTACTCAATTACTCTTGATCAACAGATAAGGAACTGGGAACTATTTTGATAACTGATTAACCATTTCAGTTAATATGTATTTAAGAAAAAATTACCAAACACGTGATGGTTCCAGCTTCTTCCAGCAAATGTTTCCTCATCTTCTATGATAGTAACCTGAATATCTTAAGGTTTGGACTGTTGGTTGGACAAAACTAGCAACTAAGCAACTTGAAGATGTCTTGGGAACTTGTGAAGGAAATTTGTCACTACTTTCAGACATTTGATAGACCTAAAAATGAATTGAGAAAATAAATGGCATATTAATCTATAATTAAAATAATCATTAGTTTCCGCCTGTTACACAATGTATGTAAATTGTACTTTATGAAATTGCCAACAGCTGTGACTAATGCCTTTTATATCATTCCCAGCATTGAGTGTTTACTTCAGCTAGGATGCAGCAGAGTGTCCGTCTATACAGATGCAGGTTAAAGTTCATGTCAAAATAATTGTTTCATCCAACTGTCAAGATTGTTGTGAAACTTACAAATACAGGAGACACTAACCTTTGCTTAAAAAAAGAGAAAAGAATGCAGTATTTAAGATAGCTTTTTTGCTTTTAACTGGTGCACTCGGTGGTCCTCTGTGTGTCCTTCATGTCAGAGAGCAGTGGGAGTGTTAAGTAGAATTATGCAGATCTCTCCTCTGGCACACAGTTTGGGATTTAAGAACAGGTATAATCCAAAAAGTCTCATCAAAAAGCAAGCAGCTTAACTGCTCTGGTCTGCACTGCCTGCATTTCATCCGGCATAATGTGATGAAAACAGTGACACAGTGGGTCAAAGACATCTGTGATTAAGTCAAAATAACAAGTCACTGAGAACTGTGATGGGGTCAGCTTATTCCCCAGACTTCTATAATTGGCCTCAGGACATCAGATACTGAATGTCTCCAAACATATTTCACCTCAGTCAGAATAGTTCCACACAAGTGATCGCTCCACTAACTCAAAACATGGGTGCCTTGTCTTCTTATGTCAAGCGACTATCACTCAGGGTTCTCCATCCTGTCTTGAACTAGTTCCAAATGCTACAGAAACTCAGATTCTAGGTTCTTTTCACTGCAGCAATGGAACTTAAATTACAATATTTTCATCTGACTACAGAGTCTTGAGAAAGAGACATGAGATCCTCTGACCAAAAACTCATGTCTGTTGCAAGATGTAGCACTAAATGTTATGGTTTGCCATCTCAGCTATATATATATATATATATATATATATATATATATATATATATATATATATATATATATATATATATATATATATATATATACAGCGGGGAGAATAAGTATTTAATGCGTCAACATTTTTCTCAGTAAAGATATTTCTGATAGGGCTATCGGCATGAAATGTTTACCAGATGTCAGTAACAACCCAAGTAATCCACACATACAAAGAAATCAAAACAGCTTCAAGACGCCTACTGTATGAAGAAACTAGTCGCACACATTGCTCAGCTGTGATTTTTGCCCATTCTTCCACACAAACTGTCTTCAAATCTCGAGGTTTCCGGGGGCATCTTCTATGAACCTCTTCTTTCCAGAGGTTTTCAATTGGATTCAAGTCGGGTGATTGACTGGGGCCATTGTAACAGTTTGATTTTCTTTCTCTGAAACCAATTGAGAGTTTCCTTGGCTGTGTGTTTGGGATCATATCCACCCTCATTTCATCTTCAGCATCCTGGTGGATGGCAGCAGATTCTTATCAAGAATGTACCGGTACATTTCTCCATTCATCCTTCCTTCAATTATATGAAGTCTGCCAGTGCCAGAAGCTGAAAAACAGCCCCACACCATGATGCTCCCACCTCCAAACTTCCCTGTTGGTATGGTGTTTTTAGGGTGATGTGCAGTGCCATTTCTCCTCCAAACATGGTGTATGCTGCCAAAGAGTTAAATTTCGGTCTCATCTGACCCATACATATTCTTCCAGTATGTCATTGGCTTGTCCAGATGTTGTGCAGCAAACTTCAAGCGAGCTTCCACATGCCATTTCTTGAGCAGTGGTGTGTTGCGTGGTGTGCGTGCATAGAGGCCATGGAGGTTGAGTGCATTACTAATTGTTTTCTTTGAAACAACTGTTCCTGCTTCTTCCAGGTCTGTCTGAAGATCTCCGAGAGTGGTCCTTGGTTCTTCGACAACTCTAATAAACTCTCTCTCCAATAGCCCCATCGGAAATATATTTACTGGGAAAAATGTTGACGCGTTCAATACTTATTTTCCCCACTGTTTATGTATGTATGTATGTATATATATATATATATATATATATATATATATATATATATATATATATATATATATATATATATATATAGTGCTGCTCATAAGTATTCATACCCATGCTAAAGTTGACTAAAAAGAGGAATAAAAAAATCATCTTTTGTAATTTGATCTTAATGCCTTAATTAAAAAATACGACCTTTTAAGGACACCAATTTCTTTTGTGAATGAATAATTTTTGTAAATAAATAAATGTTCTTCCTTAAAATACAGTGGCCATAATTATACATACCCCTATGTTAAATTCCCATAGAGGAAGGCAGATTTTTATTTTTAAAGGCCAGTTATTTCATGGATCCAGGATACTATGGATCCTGGTAAAGTTCTCTTGGCCTTTGGAATTAAAATAGCCCCACATCATCACATACCCTTCACCATATCTCACGATTGGCATGGTTTTATTTCAGTTAGCCTAATAGCTGGTTTGATTTGCATTGATATTGATCTTATCTCAATTAGCTATTAGGCTAACTGAAATAAAACCATGCCAATCGTGAGATATGGTGAAGGGTATGTGATGATGGAAAATAATGGTGACCACAAAAAATATTGACACTTTGGGCCCAATTTGGACATTTTCACTTAGGGGTGTACTGACTTTTGTTTCCACCGGTTTAGACATCTATGGCTATGTGTTGAGTTATTTTGAGGGGACAGCACATTTACACTGTTCTACAAGCTGTACACTCACTACTTTACATTGTAGCAAAGTGTCATTTCTTCAGTGAAAAGATTTAGTGAAAAAGTATCGGTTGTTTGCAGTCACATGTATTTTGCAGAGAGACGGTTGATGTATCTCTATGAAAACAGTCAAATAGTTTTTCCAAAAAAGAAAAAAGACACATGGATATTAGATATTTCACTGTGACTCATGCACTCACCCACAGATGACAGTGTGTCTGCTCCATGCTAAGATCAGTCAGTGTTGGGAATTTAAATGTGTTTTGGAGCATCTGATATGACAGCTGCGCGGATATTCGATGTAATAAATACTAAACAATATGCTGCTTAGATGTGCTTGTAATGTTACCCTGATGAAAAATGATGGAGCAATATTGGTACTGAAAGCTTGCCGTAGTCAAAACACAGAGGAGTGGTATGTCAAGGTAAATTCTAACAAAGCCTGAACAGCTATATGGAATAAACTTAAAAGACTCTTTGTGGGATGAAATGACGATACATTTAGTCTGAGTTTAGTGGTTTACCTGAGACCATCTAAATATGTTTTCAAGTAATCCTGTGTGTGATATTGGCAGAACAGTGGTTTACTATAATCCCAGGACATTGGCTCCGGCCAGTGTGGAAGGGCCATGTTATAATCCAAAATCACTTTATGAACCATGTCTGGTCAAGCTCCTCATTTTGTTACATAATATTCACTTTTGGGATAATAAGTGATTAAAACTGCTGGAATAGTGCTGTCAAGATAGTCATTTCACTGGTTCACTATCTTTAGAAGTGTTCTTAGACACTATATCACCAACAGAAGTGGTGTGCAGGGAAGCAAAATCCATTTATTACAAAGCTGAAGAATAAACAATAAAAACAAGTCTTCCTAGAGATTTTCAATCTGACAACGGGGAGCCTGAACAAAGCAACTGTGTTCCAAAAATAAAAAGGAAACAGGCTACACAAGCATAAAAAGTGTGTTAAAGTATATTGTATGTACATACAAAAGCAGTGATTGAGAGAAGGCTATATAGATGATTATATTTTAAACTGTAGCACAAAGTAAGTATATGAGAGTCAATGACAAAATTATCCTTTCCCTTTATTAAAATAACAATGTTTTTGATATTAGGTCCAACTTTCACATCAAATGTATATCCAGTCATTGTAACCTCACTCTGCAACTTGTTCATAAAGTAAACCGAAATATAATTTCTATTATATTTTATAACGTACCTCACTTTTAATTGAGCACTTGTATTGTATTTTGTTTAATAACAGTATTACAATTGGTTTAGTCTAGATTTCCAAAAGAGGCATGATGTTGAGTAAACCTTCCTCTCTGTATCATCATCCTTTCTTTCCTCGAACAGCTACACATTTCAAACAACAGCCTGCTGTTAATGAGAACACACTATTGCTTTTAGTTCATCTTTGGTGTGTATAATACAAAATGCTAAGAAGATTGTACCCCGCTAGCGCCGGCTTCCTATCAGCTTATTCAACACTAAATTGCTTCGTGGTAGACTAAATTTCATAAATCACATATTTATGAACAAACATGTCAGCAATACAATGTAAATGGACAGCGCCTAGCAGTGTGATTAGCATTCACTAAAACAAGAGGCAAAGCAGCACAGCACATACAAGGATTTTTCCTGCATCAGTTATGGGTTGCAAATGTATTCTCCTTGTATATTTATATACTGTAGTTCATATTGCAAATTTGCACTCAATAGACACAATTTTATAGTTTTGTACAGAGGAGTTTACAGTTGTGTAGCAGCTGAGCTGGTGCCATATATATATATATATCCCTTGTGTGGTCCTTTGGGTCACCGGGACCCAAAGGACCACACAAGGATGATGTACTTCCATTTATTTTGTTGAGAATTGCTCTCTAAACCCTGTCTCTTGTAAAGTAAGTCAAGTTTGTTTCCTAGCACATTTAAACACCGTTTAAGCTGACCAAAATGCTGTACAAACGAGCACCAAGGTGCTGCATTAACCTTTGTTTTGTCCTTCGGGTCACCGGGACCCGAAGGACCACACAAGGGTTTTAAATATATATAATTTTTTTTTGGTGTAGTTTAAAAAACATAATGGACATCATTTAATTTACAGAGAAACTTAGTTTATCTAGTAGTAATTTAATCCTCAGAGCTACTCTTACAATCTATGGATATATATACAGTATATTATCTTATGGAAAGCTTATTTGAGTGAATAGTGTATGCAAGCTACGGTATGCAGGCCATAAGGGCAAGGTTGACTGTACTGGGTAAGTCACTACACTTGCAAAACAAAACCACATAAAAAGGTCTTTACAGGTGTGAACTGTATGGGCAAAGTGCAATTCCCTCTTGTGTGTTACACAAGAGGGTCAAACACTTCACACAGCACAGTTCTAGGTAGCACACATATTAAACAACTGTGTTAATAATAGACACTACATTGGGCCCTTCATCAGTTCAAACAATCTAAAAGTTGTGTTCCTGCATGCTGCACTCTCTCTCTAAATAACAAATGGGTGCAGAGCTCTCACAAATTAATCTAGTCTGCAGATGAGAGGGAGTTGGTACATAATAAATCACGCTGCCACCCACAAAGCACACTCACACACAACTGTGCACAGGGATTTTAGAAAACAAACACACATAAATAGAGCGATGTGGTGTCCTTGGGGAGAGGGCCAACACGGCTGTTGTGGCTCTCATTCAATAGACGACTTATGAAAACATGGCTACATATATTCTTTTGTGTCCCAACAACTATTGTGTTGTTTTGGGGTTCCTCATTGTTGTACAAATGTCTCTATTGTAGATGAGATATCTAGCGCTAATTTGAGTTTTGTTGAGAATACAATGACATAAAATTGTATTTAAAGAGTTCAGTCTACCTCTTGAGGATTATGTAGGTGTTTGAATGCGAGAGAGGGTTCATTGACATTGGTGACAAACCATGTTGATGAAAATTCCTTTTTCTGAGTCATCTACTGGGCTCAAACATGACCATTTAGCCTTTTGAGTGATAGACCTAATGACAAAAGCTGTCCGGCTTAGACTTGCCAACAGTGTGTCACTGGAAGATGAGGAGGCAATTCATCCAAACGATGTGGATAGCCATGGCTTGCTAGGTTAGTGTGTGAGTGAGTGAGTGAGTAAGTGGGTGAGTGAGTGAGTGTGAAGCATTAGTGTCAGCAGCAGCATTCTGATCTTAATATGCTGAACTGAAGAAATAAATCTGGTTATAATCCACCTTAAAGTTTGCACAGAAGCAATATGTTTAAATTAGTGGGAACAAATGTAAGAGGTGAACTGGTCTTACATTACAGGATTATTTATGCATGCAGTAATACGTGCTGCAATGTGAAGTTAAGGTAAATTTTGCATGTTGTCTGAGAACAACCAAGCCCATATTGTTTTAAAGAGGATGCTCAAAACGTGCGTCCGTATGTGCACTCGGGTTTTAACATTTTGTGAACTTCACAATATCATCAGGTGTCACAGAGCTGAGCAATGCCCAGTTTTCACCAGAAGGTTCTCCTATAAACACATATTGCTTGACATATTGCTTTATACACAATAAACCCAAACCTGCAATGACACTATGGCTGAAACTAAGGAATATTTTCTCACAGGCCAACATAACATTTTGAGAATTTATCATCCAACCAAAAGTGCAAAGTCCCAAAAAAATTCAGTTTAGGATCATATGAAAAAGAAAAGCATCAGCTCCTTACATTTCAGAAACCTGGATCCAATACATGTTTAGTATTTTTATATGAAAAAAAAAAATCACTGGAATTCAATAATTAAAATAGCTGTTCATTAAATATCTGTGGATTGACTAATCGCTTCAACTCTAAATGTCAGTTGCCTCTATCCCATTTAATCGTCTGATCATTAGATTACATATTACATAGATGCTTGGTTCGAATTCATCACCTGAATGTATAGCTATGCTTCACCTTCACACCTACGCGGATCATCCACTGTCATGGTAAATGAACACCAAGATGAGTCATCATGATCTTATATAAAGTTGAATTTTTTTATTTTTTTTGCATAATTATTGTCAAGGTAAAGTTGAAATTCACCTCCTTTTCTTGTTTCCAGTTGTCACTTCATCTAAAGTCAATTCAGATTCAGAAACGTTGTTCTTTTGTCACACAAGGCTCTGATGCAACATTATTCTCAAGGCTCCCTGAATGGAGAGGGTAGCGCTGACAGCTTTCATCTGTAAATCATTTCGAGTCTCAGTTCTTCTTGCGTACAAAAGCTGAAGACATCAGTGCTTTACCCTCTGGTTTTGTGGTGGGAAACATCAAATATGCACAAATGGGAAAACTGACAACATCCCTGTCTCATTTACGCTTTGATCAGGAGCAAACAGCAGAGCTCGCTTTAGTTTCTTGCAAATCATAGAGCACAAAATGTGAAAAATCACACACACACACACACACACACACACAGGCACAGCCATGTACAATCAATCAGGAAATTATGGAAAAATCCACTGAATTTCACTGAATCTTAATCAAATGATGAACATAATGTGGCTATCTTTTAGTCCACTGGAGAATATGTATGTGAAATGTATGAAAGCACATCCTTATTTCCCTCTGGTATACTGGATTTTTAATTCTTAGTCTTGTCTGGTCAAAGAATATTGGATACCATTTATGAGTCTCTTTTGTATCAAGTGAATCCAAAAACCTTTTGGTATAATTCTTTAAAAATAAAATTAAACTTGTTTTGGGGAGAATAAAACTGCTCTGGGCTGAGATTTCCTAGTAACCTTACCAAAAAGGCTCAGGATGATGCAAATGTTGGTATATTATGAAAATGGCTGGTGGATTTAAGACAAAAAATAATAATTTATATAATGAATCAAATTTGAACATATGTGTCAGTGGCTTGCTGATCTTTACATTGTTAGTTAATTTCCTAACCTGACCTGGGGCACATTCATACGGTTTAATGAAGTACTGACTTTAACTTATCATTGCACTTACAATAATGTAAATATGAGATGTTCGAGTCTAGTATTCATATCACAAACAAGGAAATGTTCTCACTCTCACTCCCGCTTGGTCATTGGCTCTCAGAGTGCACGTGGGACTGCTTTGATTGGTTGAAGTTGCGGGAAACTTCCGGTTATTGGTCAAATTTGCGGAAAAGTTATATACTGTAGTTCGGTGATTGGTCAAAATTGCGAGTGGCACCAAATTCGCGGTGATTGGTTGAATTTGCGGGAATTGGTGCGATAGCGACATCGCAAAATCCCGGAAGGACTTGTCAATAGACCATGAAGAAATCGCAAAACTAGAAGAATATTTTCTATAAATGAGAAATTTTTTCTTACTTGTTCCCTAAGTCACGATCTGTCCCTGTTGTCCATATATCTACACAAACATTAGAATCACTACACTGGCAATCAGAACATCCAGCCTTAGTGCTATTAGCACATCTGAGATCTAGCAGACAAAGCAGATGCCACAAGAGAGCAGGATCAGGGGCTCAGTCGGAATCTGGGATTCAACAGAAACTCTCTTCCCTCCTGCGCTCTGCTTTAAATCTTTATCCATTCCTCACAACCTGTCATTCTCTACTGCATTCCTGCACCAGAGCTTCTTTTAATAACCGTCCTCTTTATCTTGGTCTCATGTTTCTCCTTACAGCCTCCGTGCACACACGCCTCACCTCTAATGATACCTGCGATGTATAGAAATATACCAGAGTATTGTATCTGGACCAATTATCTGAGTGGATAAGAATGGGCTTTCCATGTAAGAGGCTGGCTAAAGCTATTCTCCCGACATAGTTAGCGACACTATTGATTAGTGGAATAGCACACTGGTAGAGAGGCACAGCACAGTGTGAGAGAACATGAGAGGGCCACCCATTCAATAAAAACACAAGTTCACACTGTGTTTATTGTGCAATATGGGCTTTTGTTCTGACATGGGGTCCTGACTGGACTGACATTAATTAAGCTACAGCTCTGTTGTGATAAACAAGTTAATAGGAAATCGGTAGAGTAATGAAAATGGGGAGGGGGGGGGGGTCTAAAACTAGGCTGAGCAATTAACTAACCAAACAAATAATAAGCCAAACCAGACAGAGCTTAGGCACATGGGAACCAGAACATCAAGAACAAGTATATAGGACTAATAAGTCTGACTGACAGTTGTATTATGGCAAATCCAATTCACAGTACGCTTGACAGGTAATGGTCGGATGGTCAATGAATGTTACACCACCGGTGTATTTTCTTTCCCTCTATGGCAGCTCTCATGTATAGCTACACTGCAGTGCTAGCCATTTAAAGAGCTGTGCTTCCCTCTGCCTCCTGTCTCAGCCTGCCCTACTGACCCTCATTATGACAGTGTCCAGGACCACCACTGTGCATAACTGAACCCTGGTCTTGCTAATTTGTGCTGCAGGAGTGAAAACCCATAATCACCTTGGCTCTGCTCTTTATATCCGTCCATCGCACTGGCTCATTTGAGAGGGATGAAAAAAAGGATTTCCCGCTTCTTTTTTCGCCTGAAAAAAAAAAAAAAAAAAAAAATAAAAGGCATTTTACTTCATTGCTGCTCCAGGTGAACCCATGACTCATTTTCGCTAGCTTCTTGAATTTCTAGCCAAACGTTAGGGTTCTGTAAACCGCTGTCAACTTTTGAAAGGGTCCTATCATGCAATGTGCAAATCTTCTTTTCATTTTATGATGGTAGGCAATCAGGTGGCTACTTATTTTGGAGAGTGAACCACAGTTGCTGTACATCACAGTAGTTTTGGTTGGTGGGTCGATTGCACCCACACAGCAAAGGAACCGCTCCAGGAATCGGTTTGAAGCGAGCAGAGACCACCCTTTTCTTGGCAGTCTAGGCCCGCTTGTTTTGTTAAACACCCAAATGCGATTACCGTGTCCACACTTGCCCAAACAAACCGCACCAAGGAGGTAAACACTCCTGGTTTCGGAAAACAACTGCTCCCAACGAGCCAGGTGTGAAAGCACCCTTAGAGTATGTTAATCCACCTTTTCTTTCCTACCTTGTTCCCCAAAGTCTTATTTTCTCACACTGTACCGAGTAGGAACCGGTGACCACTTATTGATACCTGATTTATGAAACGAAATTACACATTATCACATTATAAGGTGTTACACAAAAAGAGCAGCGAATGTTGTTAAAACATGCATAAAAGCTTGTTCGATGTTTCTTCTCCACGGTCTTCACAGATTAGAGCCAAATCCTGACTTTTATTAACATTAACTCATTACAGTACACCTGCACAGGCAATAACAACACATTTATTTAGTTTTATGAGATACTTGGGATGGGAAAAGCCAACGCAGAGACAAATAGTCTTTGGACAAACAATTTACATCATAGAACACACAATTAGCTTTCAGTTTGAATTAGAAACGGGCAAAGCTGCAGGCCAAATTACCCATTAAAGTCAAATCAAAAGCAACATTTTGTTGACTTTGTTGATGCAAATCACAATCTTCTGGTGTAATTGTTTAAAAGAAGCAATGTCTTATATAAAATATGTTTGCATTGCTGTTTTCCTGCAATGTGCCCAGACGAGTTTCAATCAAACATACTGAGAATATCTTGCTCATGTCTTATTCTCAACAAAACAGTAGACAGTAACAGCATGTGCTGTAATTGATTCAGTAAGGAGTAGACACAGCAATCCTCTGTTCCAGTTAACAGCAAACAAGAGTTATGAAAGTGATCATTTTTATAGCTGACTGCAGTGATCTGAAGAGGTTCAGTGTCACAGCAATATGTGGCTCGTGGTTTTTAACCACAGCAGGTAAACAAATCACTGCGGTACAACCCAACACAACCAAGAGATAATACAGTTACATGTTACGGTAGAGTTGCATCTTTCAGGCAGGCAAGACCTCACAGTCCTCCCGAAAACTATTCAAACTGAAATTATATTTTAGTGGTGCAGCCCCAGGGAGCGTGAGAATGAAATTCTGTACATATCCAGCACTCAACTCACCTAAGGCGAAAGACTGTAATTATTTTTTATTGATGCACAGGCAATGAACACTAAATTGAGAGAAGATGCGAGCAGTTAAAAAACCTAATGGATCATTTTCAAATGTGCCATATAAAGTGGGAAAGGTGAAAGAGGGGGGAATCCATCTTAAATGATCCCATGATGGAAGGGTCGTGAAAGGATCACAGGCAGCCATCAAATAGTAGTCAAGTGATGTGACTTTGCAAACAATTAAATGATAAATACAGTAGATGTCCACTATGTGGCATTACAAACATTCATTTAATGAGAAATTGCATTTTAACACTATAGAGTCTTCCTCTGCAACTCTAATCTGTCTGATCTTGTCTCATGTTCAACGCCTCAGATTCTTTAGTTGTACCTTTCCCTTCTGAATAATCCCATCTCAGCCTGGAACCTTTGATCCACACAGGCAGAATGGGAATCTAAATTCAGATGTAAGGAAGTGTCTGATCCGGACATGGTGACTTCTTGATTGCAGCTGACACAACGATCTAGCCGATCACATAGAAGCAAGAGGCGGAACAGAGGACTATCAATTTATGACACTGATAGTCATGACACTGATTATAGCTTTGCAAGATTTCATACAAGTTGTGTGCTACCCAGGAGTGTTTACAAAGACCCGAGAGCTTGATCTCAAATACAATTATAATTTTAATGGCATGTCATCAGAGTTTACAAGGATCGTGAACTACTCGATCAGCTCTACAAAGGGAACCGACAGGCTTAAGGTCATCCTCTCACTCTCTGTCTCACCCTCTTTCTCTCTCTTGCATGTACTTTAAATAATACAACAAAGCATAATTTATCAGTTCAAATTAAGATTATCCACTTACACTGCTCTATATTTAAAAAAAGAAAATGTTTAAGCAAATGCAAAATATCTTATCTAACTAAAACCAGTTTTAACTACCAGTTTAAATGCAGTTAAATTACTTTTAAAACTGGCACAGCTGCATGGTGGGAGATCTTCTCTATATACTGCTATTAGGACATGTTGATCAAGTTGTCTGATAACACTGGTCTTGGTTAACAGTGCCAGTCAAGTAAATAATACATAAGCATTTAAGTTTCTATCTATACTATCTGGACACCGACAACAAGGTGAGACACCTAACAAGCACATCTCCCTCATCTTTGCAGTAATTCAAGGGTTGCAACATATGACAAGGTCTAATCCAGATTTACACCACATTAGGAAATGTACAGTAGGTCCAAAAATAGTAATGGCAAAAATGGCAAGTAAAATAGATTGTACTACATTTTTTATATGAACTTTTCAAAATGAGGCTTGCACGTAAATAAAAAAAAATGTAGGAAAAGTATTTAAAATCTTAAAAAAGGCAGAATTTACAGTATTACCCCTTTTCACAATCTTCTGTAATATTTACAACATTAAAACATTTGCAAGCCAAAAGTCATAAAACACTCGTCTTTCTACATAATAAAAGAGATGCATCCAAAGAGCCAACAGCCATTTCACATTATCGCTCTACTGTTCAGACTGCACATACTGAATAGGACATAAACAACAACAGATGCAAAACTCTGCAGGATACCTTGTTTAATCATATGAAATGAGTCCAACTATACAAACAAAAGCACCTCCTCCATATGGCGACTGCCACGTACACCTACACACACAAAACGGTGTCTGATAGCAGTTAGGAGATGGATTGAGGTAAATTACAGTATACAGTGGCTTGCATAAGTTTACACACCCATGCTAAAGTTGACTAAAAAGAGGAATAATTTTTTGTTTTTTTTGGAAATTGATCTTAATGCCTTAATTAAAAACAATTAGGAAAAATCCAACCTTTAAGGACACCAATTTTCTTTGTGAATGAATAATGTATCGTAAATAAATAAATGTTCTTCCTTAAAATACAGGGGGCATAAGTATACACACCCCTATGTTAAATTCCCATAGAGGGAGGCAGATTTTTATTTTTAAAGGCCTGCAGTTATTTCATGGATCCAGGATACTATGCATCCTGATAGCATCCAAGTTCCCTTGGCCTTTGCAATTAAAATAGCCCCACATCATCACATACCCTTCACCATACCTAGAGATTGGCATGGTTTTATTTCAGTTAGCCTAATAGCTGGTTTCATTTGCATTGACAGATGATCTTATGGAAATCTCTAAGTATGGTGAAGGGTATGTGATGA
This sequence comes from Perca flavescens, assembly GCF_004354835.1. Lineage (NCBI taxonomy): Eukaryota > Metazoa > Chordata > Actinopteri > Perciformes > Percidae > Perca > Perca flavescens. Next base: position 7,777,448 of record NC_041345.1, on the reverse strand, counting down.
TGTGGGGCTATTTTAATTCCAAATGCCAAGGGAACTTTATCAGGATGCATAGTATCCTGGATCCATGAAATAACTGGCCTTTAAAAGTAAAAATCTGCCTGCTTCTATGGGAATTTAACATAGGGTTGTGTATACTTATGCCCCCTGTATTTTAAGGAAGAACATGTATTTTTTTACGATACATTATTCATTCACAAAGAAAATTGGTGTCCTTAAAGGTTGGATTTTTACACTCTGCAGCAGGCTGTATTTACTGTAGGGCCTAAATAATATACAGTATGTTTTCACGCTGTTTAGCAATCCATCCATTCATTTTCTTGCTGCTTGTTCATGTCTATGTTGTGGCAACAGTACAACAAGCAGCCTAAGCATGGTTTTTGTTAACAACCTCCAAGCATCCAAAGTGGATGCAGCCATGAGGTGTTCTTGCTAAAACCTTCATCTACATTAACGGTTTTTGTAATTTGAGTCACACATCAAGAGCCTTTATGTATCATAGGAAAAAAGTGCCATTATATTTTATTTACTAGGCCACCCCTCACAGTGCTTTGAAACATGGGATCTTTACAAGCCAGGTTTAATGCACTTCAATGCACTTGTAACCCTGTTAGCTCTCCATAACATTACTGGGAAAAGAAGTTAAAGTGACATACTCACAGCTTTTTTACTAGACTCTGAATGTCGCTTTCACATTAAAGTGCCCATATTATTTAAAAAAACACTTTTTCTGGGATTTGGGGTGTTCTTTTGTGTCTCTGGTGCTTCAACACACAAAAATCCATCCATGCTGTTTTGAGTGAGATATGGTTTCTGAATGTGTCCTGCCTTCAGTCTCCTAGTGAGCTGTTCAAAATCGGCTCGGACTGTGACGTCACAGTCCGAAATGAGCTGGCTAACCACAACCATTAGCTCGTAGCGTTAGCATGCTAACGCTAATGCTAACGCTAGCATGCTACATCGTTCTCAATAGCAAAGCACCGCTACAACACACACAAGTTCACCATAATCTACAAAATAACTACTTACATGTGCTCCCTCATTTAGAAGTCTCCCAGCTAATCCTGCCTTGTAACTGACCGAAGTTGGAGAAACAGGCTCTCTTTTACTCTCTCTAGAGTTAGCTAGCTGACATGCTCTACATCTGAGCTACTGCGCATGTGCAGTGCAATCAAAGATAGTACAGAAGAAGAAGATGAAAAGAGGTCTCACTCTGTAGCTAAAACAGAAACCAGATGATAAGAGGATTTGCAGCAGTGAGAGAGAGCTGTGCAGTACAACAAAAATATGGTGTTTTTTGAAAATTACACCATGTAAACCTATTCTGGTACAACCTTCAAATACACTTATGAACCTGAAAATGAGCATAATATGGGCGCTTTAAACTGAATTGCTTTACTAATAACTAATTACCGATAAATAATGGTTTCCTTAACGAACATCAGGGTTAGGACATTTCAATAACAGGTAGTTCAGGATATTCTGAATAGTGCCAGGGTCTTTTTTTAATCTTGAGAAAGACATTGTTGAGTAATTGAATATCATCTAAGACCACAAGAACGTCAGTCATCAGAGAAGCTGTCAAGGGTGGGATTTCTGCCAGCAGACTACTGTTTAAAACTGCAAAAACATATCCAGATTTTATCACAATGGATCAATGGTCTGGTCATCAAACCTGTGCTTTTTCTTTCCCATTAGATTTGCTTCCTGAATCATATGCATATCTAGCATATCTACTTTTGTTACAATCTGTTGGCTTGAGAGTTAATGCTGAAAAGACCTTTTAAACCTTTATTAATACAACTGCCACATGAACAAGTCTGCAGTTGAATCATTTCCCATTTCCCATGAGATCAAAATGAATGCTGCCAATAAAAGTCAAGATGCATCCTCTGACACAGCCAAATTTCCATCCAACGGGTTTTAGCGGTTTGCTTTATCCGGCCCAGTAATACCATTGCCATGGCTAGCTGGTTTTGACAATCAAAGACCTCTGAATAATTGCATTGTCTACTCTGTATTGAAGTGCTAATGATCCACAGAACAAAAGACTTACACTATATTTTGGCACATACTGGATGTGGTGATGCCAAAGCAAGTGGTATAAATTGTCTCTCACAGTCAGGCTTTCATCCCGTGGGATTTTTGTGTCTTCATGCAACAAGTATGTAATAGGCTTAACAGATCACAGCTGAAAGATCCTTGGTCCTGAGCCTAAGCCAGTAAGGCAATTACAACCACAATACCTTTGCACCACACCGGAGGAGGACGCACAGAGAGAAGATGAGCCGGGAGGGAGTGATTGTAAAAGCCATCATCGCTGTCACACAGTCCCTCTCTGAGGCTGTCAGCATCATGTGACTGCGGAGAGGGAAGATTGTTCATTTCAATATCCAAACAAGGAAATGAAAGGCAAGACACATGGCTATAGTAATTTTGGCCCTGACAGCTGATGAGTTTTCCTCAGGCACATACAACAGGCAGACCTGTCAAGGTTCATATCTCATCTCTGTTGCCTGTCAAAGCAATTTTCCCCAACTATGGAAAGGACAGTCAAACAAAATCTGCAAACAAGTGGTGTAGTCTACGCAATATGCGTATACCCACTAAGAAAGCTCCAGGATTTCCATATACCCACTTAAAAATGCCCAATGAAATGCCACAACATACATTCCATTATATTTTTGACACATTTTGAATTGTCATCTGTGTTTTTCTACTTCACATAGGCTAAATAAAAGGTATTTCCACCAGAAATTGGTGTATAAAAGTGTATCCGAATACAGGAAATTAAGTCCTTGACACTCAGACCCCCCCACTGTGATATGCAGCAGCATATCGGTTAGCTTAGCTTAGCCATCTCTTGGTCGTTTCTAGATGGTAACCCTAGATTTGCAAAAAAAATTCTCTCAAGACTTGCTGCCCAACGATCTATCCTAACCTTAACCATTCAAAGTCAGTGCCTATTGCCTAACCTCAACTATTTTGCGTGACTTCGCAAATCTTGGGTTACCATCTGGACACAACCCCATATCTTGGCTCTGAGCTGGTGCCAGGCAACCATGCGCAAGTCCAGGAACATAATGCTCTCAGCCAAGAAATAGTCTGGCACATCCGTAAAATGGCGAACATTTATTTTTTTTTACACTTTTTTGTACAGATAAAACAAACAAGATATAACATGTTAATTAGAGGTCTTTAATAAAGGGTGCCAGTGGGTGGATTTTGATACTTTTCGGCAGAGCCAGGCTCCCTGCTAGCTTTGTGCTAAGCTAAGTGAAGCAGCTGTTGACTTTATCCTTACATTTAATGGACAGATATGACGGTGCTATGTTAAAAATAGCCTACAGGTAAAAATTAAACAGACGTAGTAGCTTTTTTTTCAGCATATATCTTAGTTACAAGATTGAGCTAGCAAGGCAGTTTTGGGTTTATGTACGTGGTATTTATTCAGTTAGGGAATTTCCACCATCTCTATAAAGCTAACGTTAGCTGAAGTTGATTGGCTGACTCAGCCGGGACTAGAAATAGTCTCTGTTGCTTTTATTTTTATTTTAAGAGAGAATAGCCCCAACATATGAATACAGTTTGATTATACCTTTTATTTAGTTGGTAACTGTTGTTAAGTATAATCACAATATTACACTCACGGCTGAACTTTACAAGCACACCCTCTTGTGTAATACTGTATAGCTTAAATAACATAGACCACACCTTAATCAGCACTAAACCCAATCAGGTGTGAAAATAGCACATTTTGAGCCATTATATGGTGTTTATTAACATAAAAAAACACGCAGCATCCTTGCAACAGAAGCTCTCTGATTTCTTCATAGCCTGAGCCACAGGGAGTTACAGCCACAGTATGTGCCAGTTTTGACCAATCAGCCATTCTGCCTCCTCCACCAGCTTTAATGTTCTGCAATCAGACTCAAAATGATAATGAACTTACTGTCACCTGAGAATAGGTGGCCCATTATGGTGAGAGTAGTTTATTTTAATTCACACAATGCAATGGAGCAGGTAGCTCAAACAGGGCAGGAAGACAGAAGCTGCAAGCAGACTGAGTGGTGTAGTGCCAGCATTCATCTAGGGATCGCTTATGGGCCTGGCTTACAGTAACTACCTCATAATGTTAGAGAGAGATGGAAAGGGAGAGCAGCGGATACCGGTGCCAGAAAACATTTTCCACAAAATGTTTGGCTGTGTTTCATCTTCCCTTGTTCTCTGCTTCACTGCATCTGTAAAGGACCATCTGAAACTATAGGAGACACAGTCCAGATTTGTTCTGGGTAGTGGGCATCATCCTGTCTCAGTCGTTTTTAAGTGCAGGATACTCCTGAACTTTAACTTGTAAATGCAGTATAACGTTACCTTTGCATAATTTAGTTTTAGTTTTAAATCTTAGTAAATAGTGCAAAACGCTGGTACAATTTCCCAAAACCCAGGGTGATGTGTAGAGGTAAAACCATTGGTGGATTATTCGATTAGTAGAAATAGTTGTCAACTCTTCTGATAATCGATTGACTGTTTAAGTCATTTATATGGCAAAATGCCAAACATTCTCTAGTTCCAGCTTCTGAATTTCACAGATTTGCGGTTTTTCGCTATCTTGTTTGATAGAAATCCAAACATTTTAGGGTTTTGAAGTGCTGCTTAGGGGAAAACAAGCAAGTTTGTGATGTCACCTTGAGTCTTGAATTGTGAGGGGCATTTTTCAATATTTCATGACATCTTTATGGACTAAATGATTAAACGAGAAAATAATCGGTAGTGGCAGCCCTTGCACTGTCTCCAAATTACTTGTTTTGTTTGACAAACAATCAAGTACTTAAGGATTTTCAATTTAGTATTATTTAAAACAAAGAAAACAGCTAATCTCAACATTTGAGAAACTAGAGGATGTTAAGCACTTGCTTAAAAATTTATACAAAATAATTTTCTGTTAATTGACTAGGCCCAACTGATCAATCGACTAATTGTTTCAGCTCTAATAAGATGGCCAAAACATTGTACATGACATAAGATGACAATAAAGTATGATATGATGATAATAATGATAGTACAATTGTACAGTCTGTCACAAGATGTTAATCAAAGAAGTCGGTGAAAGACAAAGAAAAGAAGAAATCCTCACATTTGAGAAGCTGGGACCCGGGGTTGTTTGGCATTTTAGCTTGGAAAAAGACTGGATCTTTTAATTGACTAATCTTTGCAGCTCTAGTTAAGTGTGTGCATACATGAAGGGGTGGTGGTATGGAGACAACCACCCTCTTGAGTACACTCACTTTTATACAGAGTTTGTATGGATGAAAAGGGACTAGCAGGCTGGATGGCAGCCAGTCCCATGAGGTCCTCTTCAAAATCTACATTTGCCTTGATCGTCCTGCTCTCCTCATCCCTAATCCTCCACACCTTTATCTCAATCTCTCCGTCTATCTCTGTCTTTGCTCTCTCATGCTCATTCTATTCTTTATTCAGTAGACACCCACATCATTCAAGTGTAGGGGATTCCTGCAAGCCTGTCTGCCTGCCAATAAGGCAAACCTGTGTTCGCTGAGGAGTGGTGAGGCTTGGCAGGTAAGAGGAGTGAAGATAGATGCCTTAAATGTCGCCCTTTACTGTCTGCTGGTAGAAAGAGTACTCCTACAGGCTCCCTACTATGTAGTACCCATGATTACATCTAACCTGAGCTAATTTTGAGAGGCATGGATCAACAGGCAGGAGAAGGGGTCACTGATAATACACGTCATCATGCAATATGCCTTCTTATGACACGGTCAATCATTTCAGTGCTTTGTACCGCCATATATATTTAAAATATACAGTAATGGGCCTTTACACAGCAGACATTTTGAGTCATCACAGCAGGAAAAGCACAGGTGCATACGGTATGATACCATTAATGATGGCTCTGCTCCATTGATCAGTCAGCCAGTGAGCTAACAAACACAATGGCATGGCACTGAAACTGGTAAAGCTAAATGGAGTGCAGCCCTAATCCATGTTATTGATTACACCTGTGGTTTCTTTCTACAGTGACATGTGACACTGTGATATTATACAAAAACCAACAAAAGAACTTGAGCAAGATTAGAATAAAATGGAAGACCAAGCAATAACTTTTACAGCTCTCTTGCATATCACTATTATTTTTTATTTTCATAACCATGAAAATAAAATGTAATTTAGCTTGGTAGTGTAAGCGTTGTAACATTAGTCTAACGTTAGCTACGTCCCCTTTTAGTTGTCACCCAATGAAGGCTAATTATCTTGCTAACTGCTTGGTCAATGGCCAGTTTTACACATTAAAATGCCTCCTCATTGAAATGGTTTAACATTTGAGTAGCACGATAAAAACCTTAACAAGCTGTTAGCTCAAGTTTATGCCTTACGTTATAACGTAGCCTAATCATCGTTTTTAATTCAGGAGTTCATACAGTCTGTTGTTTTACACAAAGTTAATCCCCCGCACGTATAGTTTTGACCACACTTGCCACAGTTTTGAAGACGTTTCCACATTCCTCCTAAAATACTTTTATCCAGCTGAAACATAAAAATAATCCCTTTCCTTCTTTGTCTTTTTGTTACTATTTTATGGCGGTTGGCAATTAATAACCCGTTTTCCATGAAACCTGTAAATTGAGACTATTTCATCCACTTGAACGAAATTGTGAAAACCAGAAGTGACATATCTTCTTGTTTTTATCCATCCTTCGAAGTATCGCCAAAATTGAGCCTACTTTTTTTACAAGGTAATTTATCTTTATTAATTGTATCCATTAATTTAGACGCATTTCTTTTTGACTGGTTATTTCTATTTTCAGACACTGAACACTGAATAATCAAATGTATCAGTTTAACCTTTCAAAAAAGGTTATTTTTTTGTGTCTGCTTGCTCTCAAAACTGTATTGACATGCATTAGATATTTTAGAACCTCTCTTCAAGGGTTCATCATTGTGAGATTACCATAGATGCACTTGGTATTCTGTCCAAACAATCCATGAATAAATGTGTGTTCCCACTGTAACATTTATCGAAAGAAGGGCAGGCCCATAATGACCTGCACAGTGCCCATTTAGGGTGAGAGGAATAGAAATGTCAACTATAGAAGTCAGTGAGCCAAGAAAACACCAGAGAAATAAAACCAACGGTCTGATGTTCGGAAACCAATAAAAACAGCATATGACTTAAGCAGAGCCTTGACAGTTCTTTGCAAATGAGGGCAGTGCTCAGAAATTGGCCTAAATTGAGGCGAGATTGATGATCTCTCTTGTTGCGGAGAAAATCAATGTGAGAAGATATAAGAGCTAGTATGAAGCATCAGAGATAAATAGATGTGACTGTATCTATTTGTTTGTGGACATATTAATCAAGCCCAGTAGTACCTCAAGTCAGAAAATGAATTTCAACTCAGCCGATACAAGATTAGTTAAACAGACAGGTCCACAACTCAGATGAGGCATTAAACATTTTTTTTCAGGTTGCACACATCACGGTAAAACAAAGCCTTGGACTCAAGCCGCACATTTCTACATGCAAACAATCCCGGACAATACGTTTCTCTTCCAGTGCGTCAAGCCTCCTAAAAATAATTTAGAGCTCTCTTGTTCAATTAGTGGGAAGGTCAGGATTGTCAGAAGGAAGCAAATGAACCAGGCTTAAGTTTTAATGAAGATCCCCTCTATATAGTAAGTGAGACTCCACAGCGTTGTGTCTGACAAGATTTCCTGATTATGATCAAATCAAGTTAGAGAAAGGCCATTTCGATACAGAATGTGATAGGCTGAGAGAATAGATTGATGTTATAGGTTGTATTTGTATTATTATTTTGTTTTAGTGCTATTATCATTCAACCTTGGCATCTGAGAAAGAGTTAGGGTATGTTGACATGGGAAAGTGGTGCATGAGTCATTTTGCCAAGTCGGTCTACCTTTTTACCATTTATGAGATGTGTAGATACAAAAAAAAATAACAACACCTAAAAATGAGCCCCATGTTGAATATATCTTACGCCTGCCTCTGGTGTTGTCTGAAAGAGGAACATTCATTACCATGTACATATTCCCAGTGATGGCTGGGATGTTTATATCTGTAACAAGAACTCTGAGACTATTTCAGCAGCACATTATGAACGCAGTCCTCCTTGGCCTGTTGTGCTCTCCAAAGAATTAAAAGACCTACTGTTCCTGCTTGCAGTATCATTAAACATTTAAAATTGACTACTTCTCCAGACTCACATATCACAAGTCAGCCAGCAGTTTATGAGGCAGAATGCCGAAAGAGAGCAGTTTCTTACAGGGATATAGCTGGGAGTGAAACTTCGGGCCTGTTTCTTCAGCGACAAATTCCACATAATCTTGTTGTTGCATAATATCTGTGATATTCAGTGCAACTAAAGGATAACAGTGACGAGATGTAAAAATGTGCTTTTGTCTTGAAAGATTTCTTCATGACAGATTTGCCCCCCAAAACTCCTCCAGCACCACTGCCCAGTCCCTCAAACAGTTATCCAAGCACACCACAGCCTATGCACAAAGAAAAAAACTTTGAATAATATTCCCAACATACTCTGAAATTTGATAGACAGGTTAACACAGTTGTAAAATCTAGCTTCTACCAGCTCAGAATTACATCAAAGATCAGGACTGTCTTATCACTTAAAGATTTAGAAAATAAAATCACCCATGCTCTCATCCTCAAGAATCGATTATTGCGAGTATCTATATTTTTGGGGTTGTGTTTAAAGCCCTGCGTGGTCTTGTCCCGAGCTCTATTTCAGAACATCTATCCCCATACAGCTAAGCCCCTCAGATCTACAGATCAAGGGCTGTTAACGATCCCACCATCTTGTCGAAAAGTTTTTTGGAGACAGGACCTTCTCAGTAGCTGCACCAAGACTCTAAAGACCCACTGTCACTCTAGAGGATGGGTACCCGAACCGAGCGGACCCGACGGGCCGGGCCGAGTTCGAACAGATATTTAGAAATGATGTTCGGGTTTGGGTCGGGCTCGGTCACATCAGCGCGATAAGGCATTGAACATTTTAAATTTAAAACAGCTTATTATGTAGGTGCGCGCCTGTGGTAACGTGCCTTCCTACAGTTGCTTAATAAAAGTGGGCTTTCCACACAAACAAACGTACATGTGTCATTAGTATGAGAAAAAAAATTGATTTTAACTGTCGGGCTCAGACATAAATATCTTAAAGTGCCCATATTATGCTCATCTCAGGTTCATAATTGTATTTTGAAGTTGTACCAGAATAGGTTTACATGGTTTAATTTTCAAAAAACACCATGTTTTTGTTGTACTGCACATTGCTGCAGATCCTCTTTTCACCCTGTGTGTTCAGGTCTCTGTTTTAGCTACAGAGTGAGGTTTCACACTTCTATTCCATCTTTGTTGAGAGGCGCACATGCGCAGTAGCTAGGTAAGGATCCCATCAGATAGCTGTTTGTTTCTACAACTTCAGTCAGTACAAGGCAGGATTAGCCGTGAGACTTCTTCTAAACGAGGGCGCACTTGCAACTTTGTGTGGAATACCTGCAGAACAGGGACATGCAATTTGTGCATTCAAACTACCACACGTGTACCACTGGGATACATTAGTACAGATCGGAGAATATGCAGGACACTTTATTACAGACGGAATACTCGACACACTACGCGAGCTTCGCCTGTTACGGAGACCAGCACCTCAGCCTGCCGTGTCGCCCGATGCTGCTAGCCGGGGTAAAGGGACCTCGACAGCGGTGCGCAGGAGTGGAAAGCAGCTAGGTGGAAAGCTAACGTTAGCCGGCCACCTGTTCCATCAATCCTGCTTGCAAGTGTCCGCTCATTAGACAACAAAATGGACTACATCCAACTTCAACGAAACTCCCAACGCGAGTTCAGAGACTGCTGTGTTTTTGTTGTTGTGGAAACATGGCTGAACAACAGTGTACCGGACTATCTATCTAACCAGGCCTGCTGCTCTGTCGCCGGGTAAGACTCGTGGAGGTGGGCTGTGTTAACACGGACTGGTGCAGAAATGGGGTGATTTGTATCCAACTAACTGCTAACTGCTGGTGTAGTTTGTGACTGTTAAATGCCGACCATTCTACATTCCACGCAAATTCACGGCTGTGTTTATAATCTGTGTTTACAGCCCACCAAGCGCTAATGCTACCAATGCGTTAGCTGAACCATATGTAGCCTGTTTTGTATGTCGTTTTTATATATTTTAAATGTGTAACAGCACTTGAGCCACGGTGAAACACACTTGAGGTTGACCATCTCACTGTCTGTCTGTCTGTAAACAGTAGGCGTGGCTTGGGAGTGGACGTCTTTCATCCATATGAGCCAAAAACACATTTCCTGGCTTATCTCGGCCTAGAAGGCACCAATTTCAAAAAAAAAAAAAAATCTAAAATTTTCACATTTCTACTACATAAGTGACCCAATTTAAAGATATATTCGTCTTTCCAATGGTGAAATATCCCTTTAAGATTTGGTACACACATTCATGTTCCCAATGCACAATTGTAATAACTTTATCAAATCATGATTTCCAAGTTCCTGCACACCAATCTGCCCAGTATTTTAGCTCGTGACTTAATATTTTGCAGTTGCGATTACAACTTGGATGTTGACATGGAACTCTATTTACACATCAGAAATTGCAATATTGTAACTCCAATATGACATGAGTGCAGCCCTACAGTCCTGTAGACATTGAAAACTACACTACAAAGACAAGTTTTGTGAAGATTAACAGTTTTTGTTGCAAATGTGTTTTTAGAGCGATTCTGTGATCAATAATACATAATGTAACCATACATCATCTCAACACTTGGTGGCTGTATGTTAGCCATCCCTCCTTCACAAGGTTGTGTCAGGTCAGCCACACAGGTGGATACATTATAAGGTGATGCATTATTTAGGAGTATTCGATTGACTCATCAAACTTTGTTGTTACATGCATAATATACCTTGCTTTTCAACCCTGTGGATGCCAGTTAAAAAAAAAAAATAACTGCTTGGGACGAGGTTTTAATAGCAAATTAGGCGTATCCGTAGAAAGAGGTGCCACAATTTATGTGGACAATGTGTGTCTTGGGAGGTCATTAGAGCAAGTTGAGTAATTCAGTAAATAAGCTTCAGGCAAAGTCACTACACTTTTTTCTAACTAACCTGACATGCCAGCGAGAAGTCAGGCTCCCGTTCAATCAATCCCTCAGAAAAGCACCTCCACAATCCACCTGACTTTGTGAATTGTGTTGGGATAAGCAGAAGCATGACAAGTTTACAAACCAAGAAAAAAAAGAAATACAACACGAAATTCAATTAAGCTTTAGCTGGAAGCATCTGATAAGTTTATGGAAATGCAAGTTCTATGTAAATCAGTTGTCTGCCTGGCACTGTGCCAGATCACAAGGGGCTGCACTGTATTGCATTCAAATTAGCAGCCTCAGAAAACTCAGCAGCTATGCCTAATAAACCCAAAAACAACAAAATTACATGAAGTCTTGAGAGTGCACTGCATATTTTAGAAGATATTTCATATTATCTGCTCACTCTTAACATCTCACCTATAGTAGTAAAATTATACCCTATTGATTCATTAATTAACCCTCTTCACAATTGTTCAAAATGACTACCCCACTGCAACTCTGCTAATGCTGTCATTGTTTTCTCAAAATGCAGCATAAAGACACACACTCTGGAGATTACATCAATATTAATGCTTGTGATAAATTCTTTATTTAAAACAATTCTTCCTTTGATTTCTTCGAAGACCAGACAAAGTGTGAGTGGAAATGTACAGTATGTGCCGAGTACACTGCAGAGCTGAAAGGCAGGTAAAGTCACAGAGTACACTGACATCTTGTGGACGATGAAAGCAACTTCGGGGACTAAAGCTGTGTGCAGTGTTCAGATACTTTTACTTTCAATCTCTTTCTCATTTCATCTTATGAAGAAACTGCTGCGGTTTGTGAGGCATCTCATTAGGCCTGTATATATCCAGCAGATGCACGGACACACATATACCTTAACTACAAATCCCATATTAGACATGTGCACTAGGCATTACATTTCTTACTGTACATTTCCTATTATTCAAAAAAAAAAAAAAAGTCAGTTATATGGACAGGAAACTGATACTATAAATTCATAATTCCCTAGAAACAGATCAATGAAACCTTACAGTTCCTACCAAAATAATAAAAACATTTATTTATATATAAACATTTCCATAATACTCTCCTCCATTTCAATTGTCAGATCAAATGGTCATTAAAGAGTGAGAGTATAAGGCACAGTTGGAGCAAGATGTCATTAGGTCACTGCCGTCTTTTGACACATGCTGGGCAGATGCTACCTTGAGACAGTGGAGCTGGCGTGTGATTGGCTGGAGGATGTAGTGGCCGCACTGAGCTGGGAGAAACCACTATGACTAGACTCCAGACTGGTCATGGATCCCCTAGAAACAACAGGAAAAGACATGATTCCAGCAGAACACACACCACACAGTTTCCAGAAATATCACAATATTGATTTTTAATTTTATAATGCAAAGAAAACCGAGAGAAGAAACGCTGAGCGCAATAAATAAACTGACCTGAAGTCATGGGAGCCCAGCACCTCGGTGTAGTACATGATCTTACACTTGTGCGAAGAGACCTGCAGCGAGGCCAGCACATCATCCACACGCGGCAGGCTGGAGGCGGAGCAGGCTGGGGAGCTGTGGAAGCGCCACTGGAGGATGTAGAAGCCGGGCCAGCGGGTTACGTGGGAGCCCTGTTTGAACAGAGAAAAGCCGCAAGATCAATATGAGACTGCAGTGATGGAGAATTGAATTTGATGCAACCGAAAAAGCAAACAGAGACAAGCAAAGTTCAGTTGAAAAGCAAAAAAATAGAAGCCAGAGTGCATATGGATGGAGAATAATCTCTCTGACCTGTATACTCTCTCCCTCCCTGCAGGTGAGGGCTTTCTCCACCATGCTGTAGTCCTGGCCCAGCACCCAGCTCCTGTCTATCAGCTGGGCGTTAACGGCCCCTGGGGACGTGAGGCCATGGGCACCGAGAGTGTCTTTCTTAGGGGGCTGCGGGGCTCTCTTGGAATGGTAGATGTTGAAGATCACATCTCCTTTAGACACGTCGAAGTCCCAGGTGATGACGGAGGAGGCCTCGGTGATCTCGATCAGCATCTACAGGAGGATGTAAGGAGATTAGGAACACAGAACGGCAGACAGCAGGCCATTAATCACATAATTCCCTTGTGCTACAATGTAGAGTTTGTCCAGCAGGTGGCACCCTAATCCACATAATATAATCCAAACCCCCTTGCACTCACCTTCAGGTAGAGATGTTCCGGTATCGGCTCCGATACTGCCTAAAACGCTGGTATCGGTAAGTACTGGAGTTTATGCACCGATACGATACCACGTAATAAAGCCCTGAAGAAAATCTACGTTAAATTAGTTTTTTTTATGTTCTTTTTCCGTTATAACTGACTGTCAAACTGGAGAATAAAAGAAAGTTCTGGGGCATTCATTGTTTGTGTTTGTTCATGTTTCACAAAGAGTTTAACCTGAGCCAGACCGACAACAAAGATAGAAATCATATCACATCCATACAGGGATAGTAGTATACAGCTGTTAAAACATAATGAAATATATGACACTCTGGTATCGGATCGGTACTCGGTAACGGCCGATACGCAAGTTCAGGTATCGGAATTGGTATCGGGAATCAAAAAAGTGGTATCGGGCCATCTCTACCTTCAGGCACAATTAAGGGAGTGTCGCTCTTTGATACATGTGGATTTTAGAGGAGATTTAAAAGTGGAGACCGTACCTCATATGGGGCTCCCTTGAAAATACTGGCACTCTTATAGATGGAGTCAGTCAACAGGCGGTTTTCCTCACTCTCCAGCTCTTCTGCTGTCCTGTACAGAGATTTGGGGACCGTACCTCCCTCAGGAATGTCACCCTGGAGAGGACAGAAGGAAAGCCCAACCAATGCCAACAAGTGATAACTCCCATTAATATATGTTTTAATGCGAAAAGGTCTCTGCTTGTTTGTGAGTAAAGCCCAGTCCAGACCAAAGATTTGCGACGAGAAGAGTTGAAACTTGCAGCAACTTGCAACGCAGTGGTCTAAAACCTTCCAGTTTACACCAATGCAACGAGACTAGACGAGTGTATCATCTCCAATGGAATGGTTCTTTGTCCATTCGTGCTAACTTCCGACTTTTTGTAGCAAATCTATCATTTGTTGCGTATAACTATGAATGTGCTAACGTTAACACTTGCTACAGTTGCATTTCTAGTGATGAATCGGCGAAAACGTTTTATTTATGTAATTCATCACTAGACGTGCTTTGTTCTATCATCGCTCGCTCTCTTCAGTCACTCTCTAGCTCGCTCGACCACATGCCGTGCTCGCGGGCGCACGTTAAGCCTCCATCTAAAACTCTGCCATTTCGACCAGCTGACAGTTTGTAACATAGAAATAAAATAGATTAGTTTTATCATCATTATTAGTTTTAGTTTGTAGCTGACTTGGCTATTGGCTGTTGAAACAGGTGACGTCTCTAATGTTCTAAAAGCCTCAGGAGGCTTGACAAGCTGGGTCCCAGCGCCACCATCATCTGGCTTGAGTTGAGCTGAGACGGGCCGGTTGAGACCGGTAAAACGTTTCCCTGCAACGTTCTAAAACGGTCGTCTCGCTGGAATCTTTGGTCTGAACGGGGCTTAAGAGTTGAAAGGAAAGCTGAAGCACTACAGCAAACTAAAGAAGCGACAGAATGTCAAATCAGGACCAAAAAGGCCTGGTACACATCATTATGTAAAAAAAGGTTAGGACTGCATGCTTTGGACTAAACCTCACCATGGAGTCCCCTCCCAAGAAGTCAGGAATGACTTCTTTGTCAATATAGTCCACCAATCCTCCTGGATCCTGGTAGTCATTTCCAGCGTAAACAAGGAACTTCTTCCGGGTATTCTCATCAATCAGGGGGCTGACCTGGAAACAAGATACCACGAGTCATCAGAGATCATTAGAGCAACAGCAGGTTATGAACTGTAAAATTCAGTCCATGAATATTTTAATGAAGAAATAAACCGGTTATCAACCAGCCAACCTGCTGTTGCTGATTATCTGTATTTGTACTTTATATTGATTTTATCATTCTTTATACATTTCACCATAATCTTATACTATCTAACCATTTTTAAATCTAATTTCCAATACATATATTTGTATCTTTCACATCCTCAGGCAGCAACGGTTACAGCCCATACTTCTGCTTATGTAATGCCATAACGTGATGCTTTTATTATTATTCAGATTTATTTTCTTACATTTGTGTATAACTAATTATCTTTATTTCTTTGCTGAATGCTGTTATTACAAAATATACCATTGCATAATATTGCTGTACTGTAGCAATGATCAAATTTTCCCAATGAGGATCTGCATATTGCATGGTTGCAATTATCTTCCTCTCCATTTCTTATTTGTTCATCATAGGCTCATATTCGCAATACTGCACGCAGCAAGATGCAATCTCTGCCTATGAACTGTACTCCAACTTCATACGTTCCTCCACAATCAGATGATGTATTAAAAACCACGTTAAGTTCAGACATTCACGGTATTCTCACCAGGGTCCAGAGCACTGGGAAAACTCTGGGCGCCCTCAGTATGAGCAAGCGACCCAGAGTCTCGGGGTAGTTGGCCTCCACCACCTCGATGATTCTCAGCAGAGCCTTAACACCTGGCCTCCACAGGTGACGCATGTTAAGACCCTCCAGATCCACCAGGCAAGTCCAGCAGCTGACAGACACATTAACAAAAAGACATTACACGACTATATATGCAAGCATGTGTACACCTGATTAGCCGATAGCCAATGAGACGCTGGACAGAAAATGGATGGATAAAATGGAGGCACCTAATGGGTCGACCGAAGACTCTGGTGTTTTCTTCACAACGCCTCAGTCCCTCCTCGTTGATGGACAGGACCTGGGTCACATTCAAGTTGTAGCATTAATGTGACGGACAATATTTTAAAAGGCGCCGTATCTGGCTCATTTTCAAGTTCAATACCTTATTGCCCATGTCAACACAGTTGATTGGAATTTGTCTTGGTGCCAATCAGGTTAAAAAAGGCAATAAATACACAGGAACATACAGTACATAAAAGACAATCACATAGACAATCATTCAAACCAGTAAAAAGCTGTAAAGACCTTGTGCTATTGCAACTCCCCATAAAAAGTGTTGTGTGCAGTCTATAAAGTGCATTTAAATAAGGTGCATTTAATACAGGTTTACTCTGCAAGGTGCCTGAGCATTAAGGAGCCTAATAGTGGCAGGTTAAGTACGGTTACAAAAGCAGGATGTTTTGCCCCCGAGACTTTGAACTCTTTTCCAGAGGGCAGTAGTTGGAAGAGGGACCTGGCAGGGTGGGAGGGGTCATCTAGCACTTTCTGGCTGGTCCGCGTGGAATAGATAGAAGCTACAGATGGGATGGCATGTCCTATAATTTTGGATGCGGTGTGCACCACCTTCTCCAACTGCTTCCTCTCTAAAGAGGTGGAGTTACCATACCAGACAGCGATGGAGAAGACTAGCACGCTTTCCACTGTAAAATTGGAGCATTGTATCCCTAGCTACACCAAACTTCCTGAGCTGGTGCAGAAAGTGAAGCCTCTGGTGGGCTTTGGGTTTCTACTAGAACATGTTTACATGCTTTGTTATTATAAAAAAAAAAAAAATTGTTTTTCTCTTACAGTCTGTCTGAAATATACATGTATTCACCCTCTGTCTTAAACGTTTTAGTGCCTGTCTCTTTAAGCTCTCCTCCTAAAAAAACCCAGGCTGCTCCGATTGGTCAGCGTTTTGGGGTCTTTCGCATCTGCGCTCTCCGAAGGCCATTTTATAGTTGTGCGTAAAATCGACGGTGTAGCCCCGCAGACCCCTCTGCGTCTACGCCGGACCCTACGCCGTAGCCTGACGCGCACCTCTCGAAATATGTAGCTACACGTCGCACGTCACTCGGCCGTAGCGTTGCATTTCCCCCCGGCTCATTTCCCGGTTCTCTTTCTCCATAAACAACATGAAATCAAGGAGAGGGTTAACTTTTCCCACTGATTTCCCACTGTGGTCAGAAAGCACAGGGAGACACTTTGTTTCTCTCGCTAGGACTCTAGAGTCGGTACTCGCTCCAAAGCTAATCGCCGTCACTCTCTCACTTCTCCCTCGCTCTATCACCCACTACACACACGGCTCAACGCACAAACCAGCGCACAAGTATAAACATCAGGCCACTTACGTAGGCTACAGCGAGAGGTCTGCATGGAGCCTCTGCACAACTGTAAAACGGCCTTGAGCCTCTGCACCATCATTGTAGCCAGGAAACGACATTAAAGGGACTGTAGCGGCAATTTCTACCTACATATAATATAGTTGTGACATCACAACCGTACGGAAGTCCT